>NW_006799055.1:400284-408707 GCF_000442215.2 Lipotes vexillifer | reverse complement strand
AATGATGAAATGATGAAAAATATGAAAGAGAAATTAAGGAAACACTTCCATTTACCACTGCAACAAAAAGAATAAAATACCTAGGAATAAACCTACCTAGGGAGACAAAAGACCTGTATGCAGAAAACTATAAGACACTAATGAAAGAAATTAAAGATGATACAAACAGATATACCATGTTCTTGGATTGGAAAAATCAATATTGTGAAAATGACTATATTACCCAAAGCAATCTACAGATTCAATGCAATCCATATCAAATTACCAATGGCATTTTTTACGGAACTAGAACAAATCATCTCAAAATTTGTATGGAGACACAAAAGACCCCGAATAGCCAAAGCAGTCTTGAGGGGAAAAAACGGAGCTGGAGGAATCAGACTCCCTGACTTCATACTATACTACAAAGCTACAGTAATCAAGACAATATGGTACTGGCACAAAATCAGAAACATAGATCAATGGAACAAGATAGAAAGCCCAGAGATAAACCCACGCACATATGGTCAACTAATCCATGACAAAGGAGGCAAAGATATACGATGGAGAAAAGACAGTCTCTTCAATAAGTGGTGCTGGGAAAACTGGACAGCTACATGTCAAAGAATGAAATTAGAACACTCCCTAACACCATACTCAAAAATACACTCAAAATGGATTCGAGACCTAAATCTAAGACCAGACACTATAAAATTCTTACAGGAAAACATAGGAAGAACACTCTTTGACATAAATCACAGCAAGATCTTTTTTGATCCACCTCCTAGAGTAATGGAAATAAAAACAAAAATAAACAAATGGGACCTAATGAAACTTAAAAACTTTTGCACAGCAAGGAAACCATAAACAAGACGAAAAGACAAGCCTCAGAACGGGAGAAAATATTCGCAAACGCATCAACGGACAAAGGATTAATCTCCAAAATATATAAACAGCTCATGGAGCTCAATATTAAAGAAATAAACAACCCAATCAAAAAATGGGCAGAAGACCTAAATAGACATTTCTCCAAAGAAGACATACAGATGGCCAAGAAGCACATGAAAAGCTGCTCAACATCACTAATTATTAGAGAAATGCAAATCAAAACTACAATGAGGTATCACCTCACACCAGTTAGAATGGGCATCATCAGAAAAATCTACAAACAACAAATGCTGGAGAGGGTGTGGAGAAAAGGGAACCCTCTTGCACTGCTGGTGGGAATGTAAATTGGTACAGCCACTATGGAGAACAGTATGGAGGTTCCTTAAAAAACTAAAAATAGAATTACCATATGATCCAGCAATCCCACTACTGGGCATATACCCAGAGAAAACCATAATTCAGAAAGAATCATGCACCCCAATGTTCATCACAGCACTATTTACAATAGCCCGGTCATGGAAGCAACCTAAATGCCCATCGACAGAGGAATGGATAAAGAAGATGTGGTACATATATACAATGGAATATTACTCAGCCATAAAAAGGAATGAAATTAGGTCATTTGTTGACACGTGGATGGATTTAGAGACTGTCATACAGAGTGAAGTAAGTCAGAAAGAGAGAAACAAATATCGTATATTAACGCATGTATGTGGAACCTAGAAAACTGGTACAGATGAACCAGTTTGCAGGGCAGAAGTTGAGACACAGATGTAGAGAACAAACGTATGGACACCAAGGGGGAAAGCCGCAGGGGGGTGGGAAAAAAAGAAAATTCAAACTACCTCCTCATCCTTCTCTAAGTGAACGTGGACTACTATTTAAGATTCAAAATTATTTCCTATTTAATTTTGTCATTTTTTATCTTTAATTATCAGAATTGTGATGATATTTAATACAATTTTGAAATTCAAAGAATAAAAAGCTCCATTTTACTTAAGATTTCTGTGTGTGTGTATTAAGAAATATATATACCTCTGAGGTTACTGACAGTGCAGAATGGCCTTCAAAATGCAAAGACTGCATAGGTTTCTGATTCAAAGTTTTTTTAAAAAATCTCTTTCATGTCAAAACCAGGGTCCTCTGAAAAGCCCACTAAAAGTATAATAAGCAACAAACATCACGGGCTTAAAGTGAGTGGGTTACAAAGAGGTAGTCTTGCCTTGTCATCTCTCCCTCTTGCTCTACAATCCTTGTCCCTACTTGTAGAGGGTTTTTCACTCTTTGATATAGGATGTGCTCGGCCTACAGGTCCCCGGGCTCCTCCTCCTGGCATTTCTTTCCTCAGAGGTCTTACTTCTCGATTGGGACGCCTTATGTGAGGTGGAGCTCTGACAAAAAAATAAATACATAAAATTAAAATTAATCAAAGGCAAAAGTATTTCAATACTACATTAGTCAATAAAACTATTAAATCAATAAGCTCACAAGGTCAATTTTTCCCCCTTTTGCCAATTCACGGCCACAACTATTAGGTCAGTTTTTAAAGTGCTTTTCTGTAAAGTATACCAGTTGATACAAACATTAAATACATATAAATGACACATACAGCAGCAATTATTTTGTCAAAAATAACATTCACCAATAGAGGGCAATACAGACTATTCCTATCTAATAATCTTAATAGTGTTAACAGAAAATCAATTCCTTTATTCATTACTGTCCTAAGCCAAATAAGTAACTTTAAAAAAAAATTATTAAAAGCTGAAAGGACAAGAATTCAAAATATATTTATTTGCATAGCTTACTAGTTTATCCTTTACAATCAAAATGATTTTCTCTGCTTCCATGTTGGAAAAACCATTTCATTCATCAAATTACAAACAGCAGGGCTTAATGAAATCTTCTTAATTTATGTGCAAAGTCTATGTGTAAAAATATTACTCATGCTTTGAGGGTGTCAAAAATCACAGGATCATTCAAATTATACAGGCCCCCAAATGGGAATCAAGAATTTTGATAACTATATGTGGCAAAGGATGTTAATTCTATTTATGGTGGTGATCATTTCACAATATACACAAATATTGAATCATTATGTTGTACACCTGAAACTAATGAAATATATGTCAGTTATACAGCAATTTTTAAAAAGAATTTTGATAAATACATAAACATAATTATGCTTACAAAGTGGCATATTTTGTCTGATGTAATGTGAAACATGTCTTCTTCAAATAGTGAAATTATGGGGCTTCTCAGAACAGTATTTATTTGCGTCTCTCTGGGTGTTGGGGGAGACTCCATCACTTTGTGTCTAAGCTTTTAGTTCTTCCTCCCTGAACTGCCTCTGCCTCTGTTTTCCTACCTTTACTCTCTTTACAGCTCTGCCTGTATTTGCAGCCCTTCACATCCCATATGTGTGTTCCTTTTCCACCCATGTGCCAAAATCTATTCTTATCCCTTTTCCAGCTTCATGCTTTTAATTCATCTAACTCATCACGGAGTTTCTCTTCCTGGTATCAGAAAAAGTCTCACATGTGTATTACTCAATGAACTCAGGAAAACAGGAAAATGGATGAAAAGCCAGGAAGGTTGAAAACTCAAGGTAAAAAATAGTTAACATATTGCAGCATCTTCAGACTACTGGAATTAGACTGCTACATGAAAGTGCTGAGGATGAGAGAGGCTGGTGAAAAGTGTATGTCTTTCTACTAGGTTACCATACACTGACATCTGAATCCTTGGAGTCCAATCCAGTTAAACAGTTATTTACTGAACACCCACACCTGTTAGGAGGTATATATCCTCTACTGTGCTAGGCCCTAGGAGGAGACAAAGATGAATAAGCAATCTTGCGGGGAAAAAATCCACAGGAAGGGAACTTGAAAATCGTGTATAGTGAAATAGTTATAAGGCATTCTCAAATTAAAAGGTATTATTATGTTTTTGGTTCTAGCACATTATTAGTCTTTTAAGTATTCTGTCAATAAGGTAAAAATGTAATGAGACTGGTAAAGAATAAAAAACTAAAAATGTTATGTTGCTCTATTCCTAGTATTTCATTGCAACCATTGTTTTTTGAACGAATTTCTGTTTTGTTTTGGGTTTTTTTTTGCGGTACGCGGGCCTCTCACTGCTGCGGCCTCTCCCGTCGCGGAGCACAGGCTCCGGATGCGCCGGCTCAGCAGCCACGGCTCACGGGCCCAGCCGCTCCGCAGCACGTGGGATCCTCCCTGACCGGGGCACGAACCCGTGTCCCCTGCATCGGCAGGCAGACTCTCAACCACTGTGCCACCAGGGAAGCCCTCTGTTTTGTTCTGATGAAGAGGTGTAAAGTAGCAGAGCAGAACTTTACTGTTTTATACATATATATATATATATATACACATATATATATATGTATATATATATATATATATATATATATATACATATATATATATATATGTGTATATATATCTGTGTATGTATAATGTCTTTCCTGAATTGGATTCCTGGCCAAAGACAATAAGAAGCGACTGACAATCTCTTCCACACAGAACACACGTCAAGTTTGCCCTTCTGTTAGCAGCTGCACCTGCTATTTAAATAGTCTGTCATTGTTTGTGGTCCTGCTTCCTGGAGGCACAGCCAGCCCGAAGCTCTTGCTCACAAACAGCAAGCCCATCCTTTACAGCTGCGTGCCAGGCTGCTCGGTGGCCTCGCTGAGGAGGGGTGAATTGCAGGGACTCTTGAATTATTTCTTCCACCTCCTCAGCTTGTGCCTTCCTGCCTCAGCTTGCTATCTAGCGGTCACTGAGGAGTCCTGCTTGCAGTCCATACTGCACACACATCCAGTTCAGTAAAGCTGTGCAGCGAGAATTATGTCAAAGCTCGTTCGTAGGCTGCACTCCAGGTGTTTGCTGCTGCTGACCTTGTCCTGCCACTCAATATTCTGACGGGCTCATAAATGGTCTGAATGAAACTGCTCAAGAGGCCCGATGTGGCATTTGTGGCAAGTCCCACGTCTCACAGAAAGTGTGCCTGTGCTTTGCAGGTCTTCAGTTCCGTCTCACTGCAGTTTGATATTACATTCGAAACAGACGCTGTCGGCTTCCCAAAGGACATCCTTGACTCTGTTCTGTACTTCTTCCTCCATTAGGGCATCACTGCCCAATGGCATGCTTCAATTTAAGGACTCAGTGACAGCTTCCAGGCTGTAAAAAATAAGTCTCAGGGCTTCTTTTACTGGTCTCCTTTTAAAAAGAGACTTTATTAGTAGGGTTGCACAGCATCGTCAGCCTCTGCCCCAATGGTCAAACACAGGCTGACACCCTGCTAGCTTACAGCATTTCAAATATAGAGAATAACTGGAAATCTGCAGATAAAAGAGTAGCATGTCTACACTGAGCTCAGTTCTCCTACTGGAGGATATTTCCCCGCAGGAATGGGAAGAAAGATGCCTTACCCTATCATATGCAAATAAGCCTGACTTCCTCCAAAAGCCAATATTCCCTTTCTAAGCAATATTAAATATCAATATTATATGGAAATATTCTTACAGCACTGCTTGTAACAGTAAACACCTGGAAACAACCCAAAGGTCCAGTATCATAACAGATGCATAAATTATTATACATTCACATAATGGGATACTATACTCACATGAACATGAATTACAGCCACATGCAATAATAATAGATCAATCTCAGGACCACAATGTTGAGTGAAAAAGTAAGTTCAAAGAACACATACAGTATGATTCTAAGCAAAACAAGATACTGTGTGGAGATTAAAATGTATGTGCTAAAAGTATAAAGAAAGGCAAAGGAATGATAAACCCCAAATCCAGGACAGTGGCTAACTCTGAAAGAGGAGGGGAGGGAACAGGATGCAGAGGAGCTCATAGGGGGCCTTCAAGGTAACGCTAATGTTCTTTATCTTAAACTCCATGGTGGGTACATAGATCCTACTGTATTTATAACTCCTTATTCCTTACATAAGTTTTATTATTCATATTAGTTACTTGGTAGTTAATAAACTTTAAATATGATGACTATAACAATACCACTAATTAAATTATTTGAGCACCTAAAAAAATGAAATTATAGGGTTGCTACAAAGTTTTTGGCATGTTCTAGAAACACATATGTAGTAGTGATGTGGGCTCAGAGTACACATCCTCAGTTGAACCTACTGTATTACTGCCTGGCAAATCTCCATAAAAGACTGGGCAACAGAAATAGAACTGTCTGTCAGGCAGCACCACTCCTCCAGGGTTCCAGAAGTCAAAGGGAAGAGACCTCTTCTGAAGACGCCTTCATTCCACACCATATTTAGAAACAGGGTCAAAGATACTATCACAATTTTCTCCAGTTGCTATACAGGCACCTTCTTAAGATTCCCATCTATTCAGCTCCTTCTATTTCTTCTAGCTTTCTGTTTCATGATTATTCTAAATTCTTTGGTTATATCTGTTTGTTCATACATTGTTAGAATTCTAGTATAAGAAAAAGAAATTTGGAACAGGTCCTATATATACCCCAGAACATAAATCAAATTACTGAAACTTCTGGAAAAGGAAGAAAAATAATCTTACTTTGCTATGACATTAATCTATATGAATTAAACAGGAAAACATACCTCTCCATAGCTAATGAAAAAAAACACGAGTTCCAAGTAGTTCATACTGATATTTTTACTATAAGGACTTGGAGTCAATATATGAGACTTTGAGTCCAAGAGAAATTACTTGGTAAGAAATCAGGAGGCAAGAAAACAAAGCTTAAACAGAAATTAGAGGACTTATTATTTGAAATTAATGATTAAGATTTTTTTTTTAATATCTATATGGCTGCCTCAGGTCTTAGTTGCGGCATGTGGGATCTTCACTGCCACATCTTTTTAGTTGCAGCATGCAGGATCTTTAGTTGTGGCATGCGGGATCTAGTTCCCTGACCAGAGATCGAACCCGGGCCCCTTGCATTGGGAGTGCAGTGTCTTAGCTACTGGCCTGCCAGGGAAGTCCAATGATAACGAATTTTAATGTCCACTCTCATCAAATATATGACTGCTATTTTTTCAAATCAGAAAATATATGTTTATCTAATAAGGACAGGAACTACACTGGCTGTTGACATAAAAACGTTGCAAACACTATCCCTCCCTTCACAGAGAAACAGCATGGTGATCCAGAGTTAGCATTAGATTTAGAATCCTAAACCCTGGGTGCCTTCCTACTCCCAGGTCCACCAATTACTGATTATATGAGCGTATCACTTAACATCTACAAGCCTCATATTCTTCCTCTGTAAATGGGGATGATTAATACTTAACAGAATTTTTAAATCTATTTTTCATTGAGGTATTCCATATATTCAGTAAAATGTACATATATTAGGTAGACAACTCAATAAATTTTGGTACTGTATAACCACCAGTAGGACAAAGAGCATTTCCCAATACCCCAGAAAGTTTTTTTCATGGCCCCTGTTAGTAAATATCAGCTGGTACAGGTAACCACTATTTTGACCTTACTATCGTACATTAGGTTTGCCTGTTCTAGTTTCATAAAATGGAATCCTATAGTACATACTCTTTCAACATTACCTGTGAAATTCATCCATGTTCCTGTATATAGCCGTTTATCTTTTTTCACTGCTGTGGAGTATTCTATTGCATAAATATACAACTTATTAATTCTGTGAATGGACACCTGAGCTGTTTTCTGTTTGAGGTTTATTATTAAAGCCTCTATGAATATGGGAATTATCCCCATGGTAAACAGAAGCATTCATTTCTTTGGGATCTGTACCCAGGAGCAGAATAGCTGCATCAGAAAGTGTATGTAAGATTACCTTTAGTAAATATAGCCAACGGTATTCCAGAGTAGTGATGCCATGCTACACTCCCATCAGCCATGTATGAGAGTGCCAGTTGTCCCACCCTAGTCATTCTAGGGGCGGGGAGGTTTAATGGTGTCTCATTGTGGTTCTACATTGCCTTTCTTGAATGGCTACAGATGTTGAACACCTTTTCAACAAGATGCTTATTAGCCATGTGAATATCTTCTTTTGTATAGTATCTGTTCCAGTCTTTAGTCCATTTTTTTTCAACTGGGTTGCATGACTTTTTCTTATTGATTTATTGATCGTTGTTCTTTATATATTCTGGATACAAGCCCTTTGTCATACATATGCATTGCAAACATCTTCTACCAGTATATGGTTTTCCTTTTTTTTTTTTTACTGCCTTTCTACCAGAATATGGCTTGTCTTAATGGTACATCTCTTGATGAAAAGAAGTTCATAATTTTAGAATTCTGACTTACTGATCTGTTATCTTTAACGCTTTATTGTCCAGTTTAATAAATCTTTGCTATCCCAAGAAGATGATCATATCCCTTCCATGTTTTCTTCTGGAAGTTTTATTTTATTACCTTTTTACATTTTAGGTGGTGATCTATTTCAAATTAGTTTTTCTATATGATGTGAGGTAAGGGGTTAACATTTTCCTCACCACATGGACATTCAATTAACCCAGAAGCATTTACTGACAAGACCCACCTTTCCCTA
>NW_006799055.1:392901-400265 GCF_000442215.2 Lipotes vexillifer | reverse complement strand
GCCCACCTTTCCCTACTGAATTGCAGTGGTGCCTCTTCATAAATCACGTTGACTCCATAGAACTTAACCTTTAATAAGTTTCAGTTCTAAAAAGAACTTTAGAAATTTTAGTTATTTGCTATCAGAAAATTATAAACAAATATTTTAGTATGATATATTCCAGAGTCTGTTCAAAATATTAATTTTTCAACAAATATCTGAACTTTTGATGAATGCACGATACTACGCACGCTACGTAGTAGAAAAGGCTTTTTGTATACCGGAGTAAGTCTTCCCTCACTATCTAACAAGCAAATCAATCACACTCAGAAACACATGGAGTACTATAAGCCATGCTGATATGAGTTGTTTTATATCCTCAAGGGTACTTTTTGTGTAAAAAATCTCTTCAAAGGTTTAGTTTGATTTTTTAAATATTCAATCTATTAAAGTTAAAACTGCAAAAATTCAGTTAGTCCTTAAAGCTTTTAGATTCACTTACAAATCTTTTTTTATGTACAAGAGTAGCAGATTTTAGAAGTCACTTTTAAGAGGTTTTTGAATAATGCTTGATGCCATTTACAAACCTGGCTAATTAAATGCCACTAAAATTTTTAACGTACGTTTATAAATGTAATATATTTTATTTCCTTCTTAGTTCTTCAATTGTCTTACTTAACAAAGCATAACTTACATATAAATACTTTCATAAACTTAGTCAGTTAAACTTATAAATGAGGTAAGCCTAATTTCTCCTAAATGTTCCCCAAAGTACTTAACATAAATTTTCATGTAAAATCACAGATCTAAATTATTCCATAATACACTTAAAATTGGAATTGCATGCTTATCACCCTCATTAGCCATATTGTCTTAAATTACAAGTACATAAAAATAATAAATAAATATGTACATATCCCTTAACAAAAAATACTACTATTACAGTTTTGAGTCTCCTAGACATTTCTACTCTTAATTCTAAATGTCACTGGAGTTGAAAGATGCTTACCCACTACAGAAGACAATTATCCAAGTTAACCAAGGTAATATTTAGCCAAAAGTTTCAGCTGGTATGAGATCTGGAGCTGCAGACATACTTCTCACACCAAATATTATAGAGTCCCATTTAATATCACGGGGCTGCCCTCTTAGCATTTTGATGTTACCCACAACTAGGTATTTCAGCAAGAACAGGGGCGAGATTCTTGTCAGAGACTCTGATGGGACATACTGATCCTTATTTAAAGTTGCTAAGCGGGCTTCCCTGGTGGCGCAGTGGTTGAGAGTCTGCCTGCTAATGCAGGGGACACAGGTTCGAGCCCTGGTCTGGGAAGGTCCCACATGCCGCGGGGCAACTGGGCCCATGGGCCACAGCTACTGAGCCTGCGCGTCTGGAGCCTGCGCTCCGCAACAAGGGAGGCCACGATAGTGAGAGGCCCGTGCACCGCGATGAAGAGTGGCCCCCGCCTGCCACAACTAGAGAAAGCCCTTGCACAGAAACGAAGACCCAACACAGCCAAAAATAAATAAATAAACAAATATGGGGTTTAAAGAGAAAAGAATATTATAAAAAAAATAAAAATAAAGTTGCTAAGCCAGTCATTCTATCACTTCTAAGGTAGGGGAAGGGGACGATAACATTACTAATTATTTCGTCTCATGGTAGACTGCCACTACTCCCAGGCAGGTTGAATATTTAATTTTACCTTGCTCTTCTTTGGATCTAAAGATAGGCCCTTGCCTTTTCCATTTAACTCTAAAGACCTTTGAACTTGAAAAACTTAAAATATTTAATTTATCTTATGTCTAACTCTAAAGACCTTAAAACTAGATGGACAATGGCATTCTTTCAGAGTATAGCGACTACACAACTTTTACAGATTATATTAAAATACTGTCAGTTGAACTTTAAATATTTCATAGTTCTTTGTCTAGTTTATAGTCAAGTTCTGAAAATATTCTACTGATTTTCAAAACACTGGAATACAAAAAAAATATGATATCGTCCATGCATTTAAGAAGCTTACAGTTTAGCTAAAAATATATACATATTTTATGTATTATATTGGACATCCCTTTCTATCCACATATAAATCCTGCAACTAAAGCCTCGCTGAAGAAGAGTTCCCAACTAAACTATAAATAAAAGTCCTCAAAAACAACAAACTGGAGGACAAGACCCTCAAGAACTTATGATAAATATATAGATACAGTTTATCTCTAATGAATTGAATTTTCTATCTTTCAGTTTTCTTTTCTGTAATATTAAAAAAAAAATTCTGGATAAAATGTAACAAATATCCTGTTTATACACAGGTGATCTTACATGAAGATAAAAGAAATACCTAACAGCCAAAAAATAAATGAAATACAGCTGACGGCATGGCAGTCCTTGAGGGTTTCCAGGTCTCAGCCACCTAAGGGCTTGAGATTTAATGAGCACAAAGTGAGGCCTGAGACAAGGCCTGAGGCCTACAAATGTCAAAGCTGAACTGAGACTGGCAAGTGAAGCCAGGACTCTCAAAGGGCAGACTTTAAACACGCACATGGAAGAAACAAGTACGTCTGTCCATCTGAGCCTATGTTCTATACGTGTGGAGTAAGGTACAAGTCTCCCCCAGAAACAGTAACCAGGGCCTGCACTCGTGTGACTTGGGATTTAGTTTTACACTCCCTTAAGTGAAGAAATTTACCTAAAAGTGGTCCAGGCAGGTGACAACCTGAAGGTACCTGGCTGAACCCAACACAGACCCTCTGAGGAGCGACATCCCCCTAAACAAGCCACACATTAGAATGACTCAAACCTTGAAGGGACATTCTCAACTTTACCACAAACAAGAGCCATCAGAAATAACCAAAAAGATAAGGCTCCGAATAACTTCTGATAATAGAACTATCAGTTATGAACTGTAAAAATGAATGTTTAAAATGGTTAAAAGCATAAAAAAGAATTTGAAAAAGAAACATAAGTCTTAAGTAGCGTTAAATAAAAATAAATCCATATTCAGATAATTTGTAGTGAAACTATTTAACACCAAGACAAAAAATAAAATCATAAAAACAATGAGAGAGAAAAGAGAAGTTATCTACAAACGACAATGAGACTGCTCATGCAAACCAGAAGGCGCAACCCTCCTATCACTAATGTCATCTGCAAAGCAGAGAGAGAGTGGGGCTGGATATAAGGAGCTGAAGTGAATACAGAATGAGCAGAGGGACAACACTAGGGAACAAGAGGAGGAGATAAGAGAAGAAGGGGCCACAGTTAGAAAGAAAAAAAACAAAGAGGAAGGAAAGAAGAATAGTACAGTGTAACAGAAGCCAAAAGAAGAAATATGGTAAATACTATGAACTGTTACAAAAGTTAAACACCTTAACTCTTGAGAATTTGGCATATTCCATTTTTAATTAGGAAGCTGTCTTCAAGAAGTCAGTCCCATACTGCAATGAATAGAGATCCAGGATTTCTACTCATTAAGGAAAGAGAAGCGGTGAATGGCAACACAGGGAGCGTACACATCACAGCAGTTTGCCAGAGGAAAGAAGAAGGGAGAAAACAGTGGTATAGTGCAGCAAGGCAAATATTTCTTTCAAGAAAAACAAAACTGATGTGTTATGATTTCATTCTGACTTACCACTATCTTGTTCCCATTCCTTAGTTTATCTCTAATGAATTAAAATTTCTATCTTTCAGTTGTCTTTTCTGTAACATAAAAAAAAAAAAACGATAGAAATACCAAGTTTTTAGGCACTCGTTGTAATAAATACCTAGAATTCCAAAATAAGATTTCAAATGAATGACTACTGAGTTCTGCAAAATAAGACAAATGCTTCCTAGAAAACTTACATAAAAGAAATAAAATAGCCAAATGGAATGGACGTCCCCTCTTGGGACCCTTTAGGTGAGAATTTAAACCCTGGAAAACACCTGCACCCCGCCCTCACTCTCAGATGATCTTGCTTGCTTTTCTTCCCTCATCGAAATAATCAGGAGAGAACTTCCACAAGCGCTCACCTCCACATCTGCCCACTTCTCTGCGTCCACAGCCTTTATAACTAACTGCCTTCCCTCCAGCTACTCCGAATCAGCTATCCTGCACCCGCCCCACCTGTACACTGGATTCTGCCTCCTCTTGTCTACTCAGGGACATTGCTCCAGTAGTGTCTCTTTCTCCCAGGCATCGTCAATCTTCCCCTTTCTGCTGCAGCATTCTCATCAGCATACGAGTCTCAGAAACAACAACAAATTTTGATTCCACTTCCCCAACTACCACTCAATTTCTATGCTCCCCTTTTCAACAAGACTCGCTGAAAGAACTGCACTCATTCATTGTTTTAAATTCCTCTCTTCCCATTCTCTGAACCCACTCCATTATTCTCCACCATTCCACCAAAACCACTCATCATGGTCACCAGTGAGCTCCATGTTGCTAAATCCAATCCAATTCTCAATCCTTATCTTACTTAACCTACATGCAACATTTGATAAAGTTGCTTAGAATCTTTAAGCTCCAATTTCTTCTAAAAAAAAAAATAGGGATGATATTAATAGTACCTATTTTAGAGGGTGGTTGTGAAGATCAAGAAAAAAACCATGTAGAGAGTTTATTAGCACAGTACCTGGTTCACAGTTAAAAACTCCTCAATAAATGTCAATGACTATGGTTAATCAGCACTGCTACCTAATTCTTCCCATAGTCTAAATATAGAGTCCATCCCACACTCCAGAAACAGAATTCTGGAAGAGAATATGACTCCAGAATGTTTAGAAATGAGTATTATCTCAACCTGCCAATCATACTCAGCAATAACCTACTCTACCATATGAAGAATGACCTTAAATTCTTTCTTAAAATTCCATACTTGCTGATGATTCCTAAGTAACTACTACTAATCCCAATCTCTCTTAAACTCTGGTTCTCATTTCCAATTCCTATTCAACAGCTTCATCTAGATATTTAATTACCTGCTCCAATTCTCTCATTCTCTTATATCATTAATCACCAAATCCAGTCCATTCTACCTCAGTAATGGCTCTCACACCCATTTTACAAGACTGTGAGCTCTGGAAGGCAGGGACTGTATCTGTTTCCTCATCCCACTGTATCCCCACCATAGTACTGGCACCCAGCATAGTACTTGGTATACAATAGGTGCCAGCATCCTAGGTTAAGCTTTCCCGAATGTCTGGATTACTTTTCTGATGGTTTCTTGAGCCCAAGGTCTGTGCTGGGTTTTTTTATTACCTTTATACTTTCCACAGGGCCAAAAATAAAGTTCAGTATATGATGAATGCTCATAAAATATACGTTGGATAGAGCAATAATAGTGTTTTTCTTCCTAAGACTTTAAAACAATTTTACAAAACAATCTCATCATGATGTACATTTTACAGAGGTGAAAAGTGAGGCACAGAGAAGTGAAATTAACTTGGAGGACCACTCAATTAGTGGTGGAACTGATACAAAAGCTTGCTCTCCTACCTCCCAATCCCAGGAAAATTTCCCAGAGCCTGGGTGAGATACCAGTAAGGATGAGATGGCAGTTTACTGTCTATCGGTACTTGACCTTGGCCTTAACTGATCTTTTTCCAGTGCAAACTGGGATTTAATATGCGAGCAGTTACTTAATCTATTAGGGTACCCAAAGAAAACATAAAGCAACAATTTTAATACCAAGTCAACAAGAATTTCTTCTTTGCTGAAATGCTACAGAATAGCACAAATTTGATAAAAAAAATCAATCATCGGGCTTCCCTGGTGGCGCAGTGGTTGGGAGTCCGCCTGCCGATGCAGGGGACATGGGTTCGTGCCCTGGTCTGGGAAGATCCCACATGCCACGGAGCGGCTGGGCCCGTGAGCCATGGCTGCTGAGCCTGCGCGTCCGGAGCCTGTGCTCCGCAATGAGAGAGGCCACAACAGGGAGAGGCCCGCGTACCACAAAAAAAAAAAAAAAATCAATCATCCTATCTATCTGTATACAGAAACACTCTATGCCATTTCCCTTGGTTCCAGATGAAACAACGTTAGACAGCCTATCAGAGTTCTCTTTTTCAACCTGTATGGGATAAGCCAAATGATTATTTTCAAGCTTGTGTATCCTGTTGCTACTGCCATATCTACCAAAAGATGTAACTTTAAAAGACCTAACACATTTATTTTTTAAGTTGAATAAAGAATACTTTATTGAATATAATCTATGTCAAATACTGTTCCAATACAGAAAGTCTTAGTTTCATGGCCTCAGGTCTCACCAGCAGAGATCATTTTTAAATGGCCTCATTAAAGAGAATGTGCTTAATAAATTTACATGAAAAATATTATAAAATAATTTAATTAATACAAGATACCTTTTAACTTAGGACACTAAGAATGATCTGGAGGCTTCATCTCTTTGGAGTTTAATTCTCATAGTGCCAGAACCTCCCATTACAATCCTACTTTTGTAGCTCAATTTCCTCATACTTAAGGCAATAAATCTAATTCACTTTTAAAGGTTGTTCTGATTTATCCAAGCAGCTGCTGGTAAACAGGATCATGATTAAACCCAGAGGACACATGACATATAAGGTATAACTTCAAACAATGTGGAAAACCACCACGGAAAACCACCAGTGGTAATGGACATTACCTCACTGTACCGTAACAGGGAGAGAGAAGTTTTGTGTTAAAGTCCGTGAGGTGAAAAGGCAGACCCACAAGCAGGGCTACCAAACCAGTGGCTAACAATAAACCCAACAGATGCGTCCTGGAAACATTTTGTACAAAACAAGGTAAATTATACTTTCCGACTGGCCTACACTACAATTTCAGTGTGGTATTCTCAAAGAGAAATTTTTTAAATTACATTATTTATTTCATCAAGCATTTTTAGCTTCTTTATTCTCCTACCACCTCTAGTAAGAATTTAATCAAGTGGTTAACAGAACTATATATTATATATTAGGATATATAGATAAATATCAAAATAGACCCATAGATACCACAAAGTATGTGTAGCAAAGTAACATGGCAGAGTGGATATAAATAAGACTCCTGAAGTTGAGGAGATCTGGGTTCAAATCCTGGCTCTGCCACTTTCTTGTTCAGATGACTCTGGGAAAATAACAAACTTTGTAAGCTTCAATTTCCTCAGCTTCATACGATTCATATGAATGAATCGTAGGATTCAAAATGACAGCTTCATACGATTTATTCATAACAGTAGATCAGCAGTAGTAACATGGGTACACAATACAAGCAGCTACTTCAGAGGATCACTGTAGGTTTAAATAAGATAGTGCTTGTAAAACATAAATTCACCGATAGCTAGTTATGCTCTTCCTAAAAATGACTGCCCACGGGCTTCCCTGGTGGCACAGTGGTTGAGAGTCCGCCTGCCGATGC
>NW_006799055.1:371540-392686 GCF_000442215.2 Lipotes vexillifer | reverse complement strand
CTGGGCCCATGAGCCATGGCCGCTGAGCCTGCACGTCCAGAGCCTGTGCTCCGCAACGGGAGAGGCCACAACAGTAAGAGGCCCGCGTACCGGTTAAAAAAAAAAAAAAAAGACTGCCCACTTCATGAGACTTGGACATTTAAAAAAACATATTCTCTCTGCCAGAGTTATTCAAAATGTTTCAGAAAACTAAGGATTTATATAGAATGTACAGGAAGGAAAAAAATTCCTTAAGGAATTTTACAAATGAGGCTATGTCATTTTTAAAATTCTGTTAGTCTCTTACTATTTATCTGAAAGAACACTGTAGTCTTTTATTTCAGAGTTGATGATTCACTTTACTTATTACATGCCAGTTACTGTCCTAAACATTAAATTTTCTTCATTAATTCCATGAGGTAGACATCCCCATTTTACAGACACTAAAGCTAATGTTTAGAAGTTAAATAACTTGCACAAGGTCATAAAGCAAAGAGGTGTCAGAAGTAGAATTCAAACTCAGATCTCGTGGGCTCCAGTCAATTGTCTTCCCATTACACCAAGAATACCTAAGGACTATATCCACTTTTCACTATCTCTAGGTGGAAATTTTATTACTTTTGTTTTATACGACCTGTAGAAGAAACAAAATTATAAAAGGAAAAAATTATACAATTTTAACCTCCCATAACTTTTAACCCTAAACTTACAATCTTAATATTTGCTTATTCTATCAGCTCATGCACACATTCTGTGCTACAAACCTGTGTAAAGTTGACTTCATTAACATCTGCCTTACATAGGTATCACTATGATGTTATTACTTGGTGAAGGATCTGTGGATTTGCTTATGTAAAGATTTTATCCTTAAAG
Source organism: Lipotes vexillifer (assembly GCF_000442215.2). NCBI lineage: Eukaryota > Metazoa > Chordata > Mammalia > Artiodactyla > Lipotidae > Lipotes > Lipotes vexillifer. The sequence continues at coordinate 391,834 of NW_006799055.1, read as the reverse complement.
TTTAACACTGCTAATCCCATGATACTACTCAAGGTATTAAACAGAATTCCTTCACTAGTAGAACCCTGTGGAGTTGCTGGGTGTTTTTCCATTGTTGTTGATGATATATGTGGAAATGGGAATCTTTTTTCCCCAAGCAATATACAGTCTTACATTTGCTTTTATTAAGGATTTCTGATCCACAGAGAAAAAAAAATACACACAATGGTTACACACAAGGGAAACATTTTTTAAATTTAGTATGAAGGAAGGAGGTTTGGAGAAACATATTCTGGTCCATTCATCTTCCACTTTCATTGAGAATAACGATTAAAACAAGTATAAAAATAAGTCAGATCTGTGCTATGGGCAGTTACAGGAGGCCAAAGAAAAAGAAATAATTGCGCTGGTGTTTCTCTAATGAGGAGAAGTTTTCAGGAAGGTGTTCATCAATGGGAAAATGCCAGCCACATTTTCTATTCAGTCTGAGCCACAGACATTAGATATTAGAGTTATTATCTGTGGCCACTGCCTTCTGAAATACATCATGTGCTCTAGCAATTACGAACAGGTACCTCCTATACTGAAAGTTATTCCCAGGACCAGATGGCTTCACTGGCGAATTCTACCAAACATTTAAAAAAGAATGAATGCCAATCCTTCTTAAACTCTTCCAAAAAACTGAGGAAGAGGGAACACTTCCAAACTCATTTTATGAAGCCAGCATTACTCTGATACCAAAGCCAAATAAGGACACGATGAGAAAAGAAAACTATAGACCAATATCCTCAATGAATATGGAGGCAAAAATTCTCAACAGAATATTAGCAAACCAAATTCAATATTAGCAAACCAAATTCAAATACAACATGACCAAGTGGGATTTATCCTTGGGATGCCAGGGTGGTTCAACATATACAAATCAATAAATATGATACACCACATCAATAGAATAAAAGATAAAAATCATACCATCATCTCAATAGATGAAGAAAAGCATTTGACAAAATACGACACCCTTTCATGATAAAAACCCTCAACAAATTGAAGGAACATACCTCAGCATGATAAAGGCCATATACGACAACAGCTAACATTATACTCAACAGTGAAAAATTGAAAGTTTCTCTTCTTGAACAGAAACAAGATAAGAATGCCCACACTCTCATCACTCTTATTCAGCGTAATACTGGAAGTCCTAGCTAGAGTAATTAGGCAAAACAAAGAAATAAAAGGCATCCAAATTGGAAAGGAATAAGCAAAACTGTCTTTATTTGCAAATGGTATGAGCTTAAATACAGAAAACCCTAAAGACTCAACCAAAAAACCATTGGAAACTAATCAATGAATTCACTAAAGTTGCAGGATGTAAGATCAACATACAAAAATCAGTTGTGCCTCTATACATTAACAACAAAACATCTGAAAAAGAAACAAAATTATCCCATTCACATTGGCATCAAAAACAATAAAGTACTTAGGAATAAATTTAACCAAGTGAAAGATCTGTACAATGAAAATTACCAGACTTTAATGAAAGAAACTGAAGGAAACACAAACAAATGGAAAGATATCCTACATTTATGGATCAGAAGATTAACATTGTTAAAATATCCATACTACCCAAAGCCATCTACAGATTCAACACAATCCATGTCAAACTTCCAACGGCGTTTTTCACAGCACTAGAAAGAAGAATCCTAAAATTTGTATGGAAACACAAAAGACCAAAAATAGCCAAAGCAATCATGAGAAAGAAGAACAAAGCCAGAGGCATCACACTTCCTGATTTCAAACTATACTATTGATACAAAACTACAGTAATTAAAACAGTATAAAAACAGACACATAGACCAGTGGAACAGAATAGAGAGCTCAGAAATAAACCCCTGTCACATAATAGTGACAAGGGAGCCAAGAACACTCAATGGGGGAGAGGATAATCTCTTCAACAAATCCTGTTGAGAAAACTGGATAACCACAGAGGAAAAAATGAACTTGAACCCTTATCTTACAGCACTCACAAAAATGAACTCGAAATGGATTTAAAAGACTTAAAACATAAGGCCCGATACTGCAAAACCCTAGAAGAAAACACAGGAAGGAAGCTCCTTGATATTGGTCTTGGTAATGATCTTTTCAGATGACACCAAAAGCACAAGCAACAAAAGCAAAAATCAACAAATGGGACTACATCAAACTAAAAAGCTCCTGCATAGCAAAAGAAGCAATAAAAATAAATAAATAAAAAGGCAACCTACCAAATGGGAGAAAATATTTGCAAACCATAAATCAGATAGGGGGTTAATATCCAAAATGTTAAGTAAATATATATAAAGAACTCATACAAGTCAATAACAACAACAACAACCCAATTAGAAAACGGGGAGAGGAACTAAACAGACAGTTTTCCAAAGAAGACATCCAAATGACCAACATGTACATGAAACTATGCTAAACATTACTAATCATCAGGGAAACGCAAATCAAAACAACAATGAGACATTACCTCGCATCTGTTGGAATGACTATTATCAAGAAGACAAGGGATAAGGGCTGGCAAGCATGTGGAAAGAAGGGAATCCTTGTGCACTGTTGGTGGGAATGAAAATTGGTTCAGCCACTATGGAAAAGAGTATTAAGGTTCCTCAAAAAATTAAAACTAGAACAATTCCACTCCTGGGTATATAACCGAAAGAAATAAAAACAGGATACTGAAGAGATATATGCATTCCCACATTCCCTGCGGCTTTATTTACAATAACCAAGATACGAAAACAATGTTAAGTGACTACTAACAGATGAATGGATAAAGATGATGTGGTACACATATACTACAATGGAATATTATTCAGCCACGACAAAGAAGGAAACCCTGCCATTTGCAACAACATGGATAAACCCTGAAGGCATTATGCCAAGTGAGTTAAGTCATACAAAGAAGGACTAATGCATGTTACTTATACGTGGAATCTGAAAAAGCCAAACTTGTAAAAACAGCAAGTTGAAGGGTAGTTACCAGGGGCTGGGAGATGGGGGGGTAGGGGCAGGGAGTTGGGAAGACGGTGTTTAACGGTACAAACTTGCAACCAGTAGTTAAATAAGTCCTAGAAATCTAATGCACAGCACAGCGATTAAACACTACAATACTGCATCACATACTTCAGAGTTGCTAAGACACTATATCTTAGTTCCCACCAGAAAAAGAAATGATAACTATGTGATGTGATAGAGGTGTTAGCTAAGGCTACTGTGATAATCCTATCACAATATATAAATATATCAAATCAACAGACTGTACACCTTAAACTTACACAATGCTATGTCAATTATATCTAAATAAAAAGTGTCAGCTTTTAGCTTTAAACAAGAAATGTATTTTTAAATTAATGACTTTCAGGAAAAAACAAGGTATCTATTATACATACATAAAATTTTCAAGTCTGATCCATCAAAATGCCATTATATTTACTCTGGAACTTCCTATGACTCTTGAAACAGTGCATTTTGAGGGGTAACAGTCATCTTAATCCAAAACACCTGAGGGTGGCTACATCTGAGGAAAGCACAATATTATTGTAGACCTTAGAAAAGAATCATCATCTAGTGTTTTTATAATGGGAATCATAAAATTATCTCTAACTCAGTAGAAAAAAATCCTGAAGGGATAAATTAACTACTTTTCACAGTTCTTTAAATGCTTTTAGGAAATTTTAAGAGATCAACAAGCTAAATACATGATCACAGCTACTAACCAAAGGGATATTTATTTTCTGTGATGCAACACTGGCCACAATATACAACTTCACAAAAAAGGGGACTGAAAGCCAGAAAGACCTAAGCTCAGCTCCTGGTGTAGCCTAACTTACAGGTCAAGGTCTCCCAGACCTCGGTTTCTTTACTTGTGGAATTAATGAAGTTACTCATTCAATGTTGGCTGAATGCCTACTATGTGCCAAACACTGTGTGAGCAGTGGAAGTTTGCTATTTGTTATTTGTTTTGAGTAAATAAAACCATGGTCCTTGCCCTTGCAAAACTCCTAACCTTGTCAAGAGACAAAGAAACACAACATAACTAGGATGAACACTGTTACGCAGCGGAAACCAGAAAAGGCTGCAGAGAAGACAAGCAGTTTAGCTGAGACTCGAAGAATGAATATGAGCTGTTTAGATGGGGATTATGGTTATGCCTTGAGGAAGAACAGACTATGCAAACACAGGAAGACAGCAAAGAAGAAGAGAGAGGTTTAATGCAGATGATGCACAGACAGAGCATCAAGGAGATAAACTTCAAGCCTTATTGCCACACTAGGGAATTTGCCCTTTAGGGCAAATTTAGGGAAAGGTTAGGGAACCTTTAGGGAAAGGTTAGGTTCCTTCAACACTAAGATTCAGGAAACTGGCTGTATGCCCAACCAGATGAATCCAATTTGTCCACCATTTCATCTAAAGTTGTTAGTCTTTTAAAGCAAAAAAGCTCTGATGCTGACATTATGAAATCTAAAAGAACCTGCTTAACTGATAAATTTATCAGTTAAACTAAAATTTAGGACTAGCAGTAGACTGCTATTGTTTAGATTACAGTAGTAAAACCTTCCAAAAGCAAGATAGATGACAAATGATATACTTCTGTTCTTTATCAAATACAAACCCTGTAAACACACGTGTGAAAATTATAAATAGGTATTAAATTTACATGCCCCCCAAAACAGTTTTTCATACTTTGTTCAAATAAAGCTTTACTCTCTTCACTCTGAATATTAATTAACTATAGAAGTACCTAAAGAGAATATAAAGTCCCATTTACCTGTGTTCTGCAGGTACAGGGGGCGGCCAAACAGCAGGATCTCTAAATGGTTCATCTTGACAGGACACAGGGAAATCTGGGGGCTTGTCGATTTTAAAACTTTCCAAAGTGCTGACAATACTTTTAACTTGTTCATATTCTTCCAATAATTCCTGCCGAACCTTAAAAAAATAGCCTTTATGCTACAAAATATTTATATAAATTGCAAATAACAAATTGCTATAGAATTCTAGTTTTCTTAATGTCGTTCAAAGTATGCAAAATGAGTAATTAAAACATAGTTTAAAAAAACAACTGTTTAAAGTTACATAGGAGGCCAGGAATTGGTTTGAAGACATACGTGTAATATATATCTTTTCTTAGTGCAAGTCGTTATGTATATTTCAGGAAGAAATTCTTTCTACCAAAGAATGTGATGACCATTAAGACAATTTAAAACAAGAAACTAAGTTAGTAAGAAGTTAACCATTCCCAGAAATCTATAATGTTATGCTAAATACTTTTAATATATTTGTAAGTAGCTTCCTCAAAAACTGTCAGTCAAAATGCTGATAGGAAATCAGCATTTCCTATCCCCAATATCACAAAATACGAAATGCTTGTCGTGAGCATATGAAAGCCTGAAGTGGTGTAATACTGATACTAAGAATTACCCATTTCCAATTTAAATTCTGCCTCACCAAAGTCTGAATTCTTTTCGCCTTGTTTAAAATCTTTCAAGTCCTGCCTAAAGTTTATTTTGAGCTCAAAGGCAAGATTTTTCCCATATTTAAAAAACTTCACTGAGCACCAACTATGTGGAAATTCTCATGTTTTCAAACTTTGAGCCCAAACTAATTTTCAAAGACAGATAATAGATTGAAAATTACATTTATAAATTAATTTTAACAATTTTAATTTTCTTAACCAGAAAGCACACTTTCCTATAAAGCAGAGCATAAGAAACTTTCCCTTAACTCTATCTCAAATAATATATAGAACGGAACATATAAACGAGTCACAGAATCAAAGAAAAATCTAAATTCAACTAATATATGCAATTATATGCTACACTTAGAGAAATGAAATTTCAGAACCTAATGCAAAGAAACATAGAAGAAGTACCAGAACAGAAATGGTCACTATTTAACACAATTAAGAACAGGTCAAAAATATTTCCATGCTAGATTAATAAACAACTCTTGCCTGGGGCTAGGATGCAGGATAGAACACAACGAAAAATTTTAACTTGAGTTAAAGCGAGTGTATTGTTCTCACTCAACATAATTTGGTTAACACTTAAGTTGGAAAATAAGCCAAATTTACCCTGAAAACTTAGTAAAACATCAATTTCTGACCAGTGGAAAACTTAAAAGAAACACTTGAAAGGCATTAGCACATAAATGAAACTTCAAAGAAATGCCTGACTTTGTACTTTTAATTTTAAAAGGATTTTAAGTTTTAAGAGTAAGTGGGGAAATTCTAATTCAAGTTTTTATTAACTGTAATATTACATAACCAAGTTGTATAGTCAAGAGACACAGCAAATATATTAGTGTTTTTTATTAGATTACTGACTCCTTTGTATTTATAAGGAGTCTTTCAAAAGAAGAGGAAATCTTCTTAAAGGAAAAGTTTTATGAAATGAGTCAAAATTACATGTAAAATGAAAGGGGAAAGGTAGAAATACCTTATTTCAAAAATTTGTAATCACACACAATTAGTCAACTGATCAGGAAAAAGAATTAAAAGTAGATTCAATTTGAATTAAATATCTTCAAAATATGTCTCATAAAATATATTATCAAAAGTATATAAAATATTAACTGGGAAAGACAAAATTATTCAGAGTACATTTTAAATATATTTCAGTATTCAGACAAATAAGAGCTATTTACAAAAATCTCAAACTAATTTTCTAACTCTTATCTTTCAAGTATAACAGACCACTGCCCTCATTCACTGAATACTTGAACGTGATCTTACCTGCTGCCATTTGCCTTTGACAGCTGGGTCTCTGATTGACTGGCAATGTCTCTGAATCTGCTGTATCACCCCCTGGTAATATACCATTGAGGAGTCATAATTTCCAAGAAGTGCATATTCTCTTCCTTTCTTTGCATTGTCACAAATCTCAGCCAAATTCATCTTTCAGAGACCTAAACATAAAATATGACTTTTAATTAAGTTTTCAGTACCGACTTTAAAGCATTTCTTATTACGATTTAAAAGATCTGCGTAAAACTACTTTGAAAGTCAAAATGGTTCTCTCACTCTTTGAGGTTATCTGAATGCATCTTATAATACTGAACAAAATTCCCAATTTTGGAAATACAAAGGAGATCACAAAAGAACACACAAAGAGATACTAAGGAGACAAATTACACAGCTCTGAACTATCGATTTATGTTACAGGTACATAAATTAGACACTAGTTCTCCTTGCTCATTTATAATTACTACACGCTGCAATAATAGTAAAGATGAGCTTGCTTTATTTTAGTCCACCTATTCTCGACAATGTAAAAATAAATATATGAATATCTCACATTTTCCAGTGACATCAATTAAAACTGCAGAAACTATTTCTCACTAAAACTATTTGGCCCCAAAAACAAAAAGTTAAGGAACTTTTTGACTTAAGGAACACATTTTAAAAGAACAGCCTATAGTTGTCCATGCATCGTTTGTATACATTTAATTGTTCCATACAATTTAAATCTAAGCAAAAACCTGTGAATTAAACTACCTGAGCTCTTTTTTGCTCCTCATGTTGTAATCTTCTATGACCTTGTCATTTGTAGCTTTTTGTCTGTGCAAATAACTATCATTAATCTTTCCCCTTCTATAAGATGCTAGGAGAAAATATCTGAACCTCTGGTTTCCACCAAAGCCCTCCAGCCCAGTAATTCTGGCTTTTCTTCCAGGCTTCTCTAAAGTCTCCCAAGATCATCCAAGGCTTCTAAGCAAAGCTGCTTTCCACCGAAAACTACCAAGAGTAGGAAGTCCAGAGATACAGGAGAATGACATCTTGGGAAAGAGGCCAAATTGACCTCTTGGGAAAGAGTCCAAATTGACCTACTCTTATTTCCTGGAACAGTAAACCAATGAATACACTTGGTAGAGAAAAATCAAAGTATTTCTCCATGCCTTCCTCAGGGAATTAAATTTTGATGTGGGTAGCTTGGCCCTTCCTCTCTACTTCTTATCTATTCTTAAGGGGCTCAAAAACTCTTCCTCAAAATTAACTGTCTCTAGTTCTAGTCATTTCAGCTGACTCCAGTACATTTTTGAGAATAAAATTGCTTCCTTTATGTGTTTTGGCATATTATTTGCCCCTTCTCCAGGCATCGGTTCCTTGAAGGCAGCATCTATGTTACTTGAGAATCACACTGCAGCAAACAGTACACTACTGTTACACAGTAAGAAATTTCAACATTCAGTAGATCTACCCACAGAAAATAGGACAACCACGGAAAGCCTCCTCTTCAAATGAGAACAATTCTTCAAATTAGTCACTGTGAGACAAAAGCATTAATTCTGCTAATATGTACAGGCACACAAATATGCAGACTGAAGATATCTCGATGGAAAGCAGGGGTCAGCCAACTTTTTCTGTAAAGGGCCAGAGAGTAAATATTTTTAGCTTTGAGGGGCAATGGGCAAAATCGAGGATATTATGTAAGTACTTATATAATGAGACAAAAATGTCCACAATTTTTATCGACAAAATTCAAAATATTATAGTAGTAATAGTTGAGTACAACTTTTTGCAAAACAGGTCTACTAATAAGAATGGAACTCTTTTGTAGGGGGATATTTCATGTAGTTCAGATTCAAAGTTACTGTGCCCTATCACCAAAATCAATTGCAAATGTTCGTATGTTAATGCTGCTCTTTAATAATACTTATGCATTTCATGTTTAAAAGTGTCTTTTTACCCAGATAGGTACTGTCACATAATGATATCAAATCACAAGCATATGATTTCATCCAGCACATTCACTGTTTGGAAAGCATTTAAAGATTTTATTCTTCTCTTGATAATGTCTTTTAGCATGTCATTACATTGCGTGTTAATCACTTCCAATTGAAGGGTAAGTGGAAGTATCTCAATTACACAGTTAAATGGATTTCATAATATGGAAATTTCCTTTGCACTTGCATTAAAGTAGTCTGAGCTCAAAAAAATATAATGAAAATCTGGGTGGGAATGGAGATCTCACTTCTTTGCTTTAACTTTTGACAGCAAGGAAAGCTATATAAAATAGCTTGGTATTACTTGTGATTCAAACATTAGTTGGCATTGAAATAACTTTTAGTTTTGCATATAAGCACTGTTTGGTTCTGTAATTTTCAGTTGATTCATAAAGAAACATTATCAAGTCTGCAGTCAAACTGATTTCCAAAGCCATTCAGTGTTCAGTAATAGTGGGTGAGAGCAGTTCCTCTCATTCAGAAAAATTTCAAACCAGCCCTTAGCTCAAACGATTACAGTAGAACTTTACCACTACAAGCTACCAAACTGCTGTGTGGCAGGGGCAAGTCTATTTCTGACAAAAATTCATGGAACTGACAATGGCTAAGTCCTCAAGAGGAACACTCGAGTCTTAAGACACTAATGGCTCCTTACTACATGATAGATTCAAATATTCTCTGCAAAACACCTGCTGATAAAAAAAAAACAGTGAAGGGCTTCCCTGGTGGCACAGTGGTTAAGAATCCACCTGCCAATGCAGGGGACACGGGTTCGAGCCCTGGTCCGGGAAGATCCCACAAGGCACAGAGCAACTAAGCCTGTGCACCACAACTACTGAGCCTGTGCTCTAGACCCCACGAGCCACAACTACTGAGCCAGCGTGCTGCAACTACTGAAGCCTATGCACCTACAGCCCGTGCTCCGCAACAAGAGAAGCCACCGCAATGAGAAGTCCATGCGCCGCAATGAAGAGGAGCCCCTGCTCACCGCAACTAGAGAAAGCCCGTGCGCAGCAACGAAGACCCAACACAGCCAAAAATAAATAAAATAAAAAATAAATAAATTTTTAAAAAACAGTGAAGAGCCAACAACTTGAACCATGCTACACTTTCACAGCTTTGTAACTTTGTTCACCTAAGCCTTTTTCTGTTCTACACATATTTTTTCCACCCCGAGTTTCAACACATCTTAACAGATTCCACTTCAGGTTGTACAGAATTCGTGTTTTCTTAACTTTTTATAAGTATTCCTATCTGTAGCTATTCCACAAATACTATTCATTAAATGTAATTTTTCAGTAGCATTGACTTCTCAAATAAACACTTAGGCTGTTTTGGTAACATCTGTCAATTCATCACCAGCCAAGGAAAACCAATCAAAATCATTTGCCTTGTTTTATTTAATTGATTATTGATGCCCTCAACTCTTGTAGCAACTGGTCTCACCAGAAGGCTAATAGTCATAAGCAAGTTTATTTTCTCCAGACACATTTCTTTGGCTGCTACAATCAAACAAGATTTACTTAAATTACCATTGGTAAATGACTTCCTTGTTTGGCCAACAAATGAGACACTCAGAAACTTACTCTGGGTGCAGCCTGATTTTCGTGTTTTAATTTTGTGAAGAAATTCTGCTTAAAAAGATATTCCTTTTTAAGTTTTCTAACCACTGCTTTCCTATGAATTGGGAATACCATGACGAGTGATTAGTCTGGTAATGTCAGTGTAAATTGTATGTCTTTAGCACAGCTATAGTGTCATTGCATAATAATCAAAATGCTTTGTCATTTAGTTCGATATTCTACACTCCACTGTGCTTTAAAAGTATAAATATGTCAAGTCCATTTTTCTCATCTTTTCTTGTTTTGACATGATGGGAATCCGCTGACAATAAATGAAGTAAAATGTCACAGTACAGTGATATATGCAGGGCACGTGAAACACTGTGATTATAGTGCACACCAAGCAGCAGTGCAAAGCAATGAAAACATCACAAAGTCTCTACTCCAACTACTGAACTCTGCACAAAAGAAGCCATAAACAATATGTAAACAAATGAGTGTGGCTGTGTTCCGATAAAACTTTATTTACAGACACTGATATCTGAATTTCATTTATTTTCACTTCACAGAACACTATTCTTCTTTTGACTTCTTTAACCATTAAAAAAAAACGAAAATAACATTCTAAGTTCATGGGCCATACAAAAATAAGGAGCAGACTGAATTTGGCCCCCAGACTATAGTTTGCCAACTCCTGCTTTCAGCTTGTCACAAGACTCTAGGAAAATAAACACATATTAACCCAAAAGAAGTAGAAGGAAGAACATAATAAGGTTAAGAGCAAAAATTAATAAAATAGAACAGAAAAAAAAAAAAGAAATTTCTATGTAGCCAAAAGCTAGTTCTTTGGAAAGATCATTAAAAATGATTAAACCTCTAGTATTACTGACCAAGAAAGGGAGAGAGAAAACACAAATTACCAAAATCAGAAATGATGGAGGGGTTATCACTACAAACTTTAGAGCTATTAAAAGGCAAAAGAGGGCTTAATGAAATGGACAAGTTCTATGAAAGTCACAACATACCAAAGCTATTTCTCAAGAAGAAACAGAGTAATTAATCTGAATAGCCCTCTGTCAATCAATGAAATTCAATTTGTAATTTAAAATCTTTCCACCAAAATAAACCCCCCAAAACAAACAAAAAAACCCCAAAACACTCCAAATCCAAAAGGTTTCACAAGTGAATTCTCTCAAGTACTCAGGGAAAAAATAAACCAATTCCAAACAAACTCTCTCAGAAAAAGGAAGAGGTGGAAAAACCTCCAACTCATATTTTAAGGCCAGCTTTACCCTGATACCAAAACCAGACATTATAAGAAATTTACCTACCAGTATCCCTCAGGAACACGAATACAAAAATATTTAAATTTTAGCTAATCAAATCCAGTTTATAAAAAGGATAACACATTATGACCAAGTGGGGTTTATACAAAAAATTCAAGGTGGTTTCTATTAAAAAACCAATCAGTATAATTTTTTTTTTTTTTGCGGTACACGGGCCTCTCACTGTTGTGGCCTCTCCCGTTGCAGAGCACAGGCTCCGGACGCACAGGCTCAGCGGCCATGGCTCACGGGCCCCGCCGCTCCGCGGCATGTGGGATCTTCCCGGACCGGGGCACGAACCCGCGTCCCCTGCATCCGCAGGCGGACTCTCAACCACCGCGCCACCAGGGAAGCCCGATGAATCTTTTTATATAGATCAAATTATCATTTTGTAATGTAACTACTACCTGATCTACCTGCTTAATATGGTCAAGTAAAGTCACAGAACATGGCCTTTTGTCAAAGAGAACTGACAATCCTGCCATGTTGTTGGTAAGGAAGGGGGAGAAGGGGGAGAGAAAGGCCTTCGGTTACGGAGCACGTCAGGTTTTCCTCCGTTAAACTGTCTCATCTTCCCCAAAATCTTACAGATAGCATTAACATCTTTTCTGAGTGGGGCGCAGGTCTGGAAACATGCACATGATCACATGGAAAATAAGCTGTAGTTCCGGAAGCAGACAACAGATCTATCTGACCCCTCCCGCTGCACCACACTCAGGAAATGATCCTTGGAGAAATGTTCTCTGTAAAAGAATATCACTGTATATGTTGAGAAAATAAAGTATTGATCCAAAAGATCTGTAAGGGCCTTTCTAGTTTTAGTGTGATATTTATACAAATAGACAGCAATTATCAGTTTAAATGAATAAATCTAAAGTTACTGAGGAATGGTCCAATCATAAGTTCTTGGCCTGAATTCTCTTCTCTTCAGGAACACATCAGGATATTGGTTTCCTCACTATTTTAAGCTTCCCCTTAGTAAACCAATCAAATTTTAAGGAAAAAAAAAAATTGCACCACCTGGTGTTTTGCTGTCATCTAATCAATGAAACAATTCTTACTTGTCCTAGCTCAGGTCCCCTTCCACAGTGGCTATTTCAAATCTCCACTATTCTCCTTTCCTAACCCCAATCTCATCTCTCATCAATTGACGTTTACTTCTATCCACCTCTTAGGGGCCATAAGCTTTGAACTCTCACCTTTTACCACCCAACCTATAAATACCTGTATCTATTCGCATCTCTTCCTTTTTCAGAGCTTCTCCCCTCCTATCAACACTAGCATGCTGCCTAGTAACACAGCTAGAACTTAGTTGCTGCTTATGAAACATACCAAATTAATTCTAGCTTAATTCTTCCACCCTGCTCATCCCATCCTTTCCTACTTTCTCAGGGATCTCGATCAGCTCTCTCCTCGCTCTTCGTTGCCTACATTGTCACACATTTCCTCTTTATTGGCTCTTTCCTTAATAGCTTGTCATCAATCTTTAAAAAAAAAAACAACCTATAAACCTCTTTTAGTTTGCCTCAACTCTTTTTCTTCACAGTCAAGCTTCTTTAAAAAGAAGTGTGACTGGAAATTTTATGTTAAGGAAGTACCGGTGAATTTTTTAAGTAGGCAATACTACAGTTCTATTTTTTTTTTTAAAGAATCCTTAATTTTCAAAGATACATAATGAAATAATTACAGATAAAAAGATATGATATCTGAGTCTAGCTTTAAAATAATCCATGGGACTTCCCTGTGGTGCAGTGGTTAAGAATCCGCCTGCCAATGCAGGGGACACCATTCGATCCCTGATCTGGGAAGACCCCCACATGCCGCGGAGCAACTAAGCCCGTGCGCCACAACTCCTGAAGCCCGCGCACCTAGAGCCCGTGCTCCGCAACAAGAGAAGCCACCGCAATGAGAAGCCCACGCACCACAACGAAGAGTAGCCCCGCTCACTGCAACTAGAGAAAGCCCGCGCGCAGCAACGAACACCCAACGCAGCCAAAAATAAAAATTAATTAATTAAACAAGAAATAAAAAAAATTATCCAACTGTGGGCAAAGATTATAGACGAAACAAAACTGGTCATGTGTTCATTCTCCAAGCTAGGTGATGGCTACATGGGGCTCATTATCCTGTTTTCTTTTGTATATGTATTAATTACGGAAACTCTTTTCAAGTAGCCTATGGCCAGATCCCTCTTCTTCATTTTTGCAAAGTTTCGAAATGATGTGCAGTCACCAAATCCATTGGACACATTTCAATCTCGGCCTTACTCACCCTCTCCGAGGCACCTGGACCACTCCCTCCCTGCTTCCTACTTTCCTCTCCTTCGTCATTTGTTATGATGCTTTCTGCATCTTCTCCTTGCTCTCTGCCTCCTGACCTCTCAGCCTCATCTGTGGGCTCCCACTTCCTTTCAAACACACCCGCCTCTCCCCAGAAACTCAACCCCCCTGTAAATGCTGCTGTTTCCCAAGAGTTCCACATCCAAACCTCTTCTTTTTTTCATAGCTACACATTCCTCCTACGTGAGCTGGTCCATTCTCTCCTGTAACTACTTATCTACAAGTAAACCTCTACCTCTGAGCTCTGTCTGGAACTCTGGATACAAATGCCTCCTTCCCTGAATATCCTACAGGAACCTTGAACAAATACTCAAAAGTAAACCGATTTATCTTTATCTTTTGCCCCCGATAAAAACCTGTTCCTCCTCGTCTCAATCAGTGGTTTCACTATCCCATCAGTCATCCTAACCAGAAAACTAAGAATCATTTGTCTTAGGATTCCAAATCTTTCTAGCCCCCAACATCCAAACTCTTATCAAGTCATATCAATTTTACCTCTTCAATACTCCTGCAATCCATCTCTTCCCATAACTCCGACTGCTTACTTTAGGCTCTTTTCCTTACTGGACTTTTTTTTTTTTTCCCCTAAAACTGGTTTTCCTATCACCACTCTCCTGGATCCATTCTCCACACTGCAGCCGGAGGTCCTTCTAAAATCCAAACGCAATAAATGGCACTATTCCATCAGAAATTCTTCAACAGTCACCCCACGTTGAGGAAAAAATTCTAAACGCCTTGTCGTGGTACCAAGTACTTCGAGACTGGGTCTCTCCCACTACATTGCAAGTATTCTGGGATTTAGTCATCAGAATGACCTAGGGTTCCGCAAACACAAAACACTCCAATTTTTCCTCTGCTTTTGTAATGCCATTTGCCTAGAATGACTCTCCTCAGCCTCTCTCCAATAAAAGCTTAAGCAACTTTCCTAACACAAGTCAAATGTCACATCATTCTGGAGGCTTCTCCTAATCTCCCTAGACAGAGTCAGTATCTTTCTTCCAAAGGGTGTGGAGAACGGCATGAGTGGTTGAGATCATGACTGAGATGAGCAAGACCCACTTGGGTTGAAATCCCAGGTTCACATCTTATCAGCTATGACTTTAGGCAAGGTCTCTAAGGCCGTTTCCTCATCTCTAGATAACAGCAGCGGCTTCACAGGATTGCTGTGAGGATTAAATAAGGGGTTGCATGCAAAATATGCCAAAGAGTACCTCCCACAGAGTTAAGTATTCAATACACGTCACTGTGATATTACCACGTATTCCCACTCGAGGCTCACAGCAACTTGCACCTCTCTCCCACACTACTGTGATGACACGAATGTGTGCCCACGCAGGACACAGACTATAATCTATCATCTCTTAATTCCCACCACCTGGCATATATTGCCTGGCACATAATAGGTCCTTTAACAAATCTTGAATGAATGAATAAACAAATCTTGAATGAATAAATATTTCAAATCCTTATACTGTATACCATAAGGTCTTCATTTTTTTCTAGTGGTCTCACTAAACCTACTTTTAATCTCCTCCTATGAAACTGCTACTTTAAGTATAGTTTACAGAGGCCAACTTCATTTAATGGAAATAAAAGGAATTTTATAGTGGCCTTATGTTGTTGTTTTAAAACATACACACACAAAGTAAGCCCACAATACATCAATAATTTCCCAACATACCACTGTAAAATGCCAAATTTCTAGGATGATATTCTACCTATCGAAAAATGTTAAAGGCTAGACAAGGCAGGTTTTCTAAATCTGTGTCAGCTTCCTTACCGCCAGGGCCTGAGCAAACTTCAGGCGCTAAGGTGTATTCCAGAGCATTAAAAAAAAGAAAGAAAGAAAGAACATGGCGCTTTTCATTCTGAAAAATGGTCCTGAGAAATTCTGAAAAATGTTATAAAAAGTAAAATAATTATTACTACCCACTGCTAAAAAAAATGAAATAAAAAGACAAGTCTGTATTTCAAAAACATTAGTGATTTAAAGTTGAACGGAGGTTTCAAATAGAATCAAAATATGTGTCGGCAGTGTTCAGGCTAGTAGGCAGGGGTGGATCTTGACCCTCAATAAATAAAATGCAAAACGCAAAACGGTAAAAATATCAGATACTACCATAGAGCAGCACGGTATCTTTTCTCTACGTCTACACTTAACCTTTAAACATTAATGCCCTTTGAGTAATTATTAATCAATGGGTTTAATTAATGCAAACACCTCCTACTTCAGAACAAATCTGATCAAATACCTAGAAATAAAGGAGGGAATCAGGGAAAAGGAGAAACGCCTGTTAAAATATAGTTTTTCGGGTCTCCCATCAAACGTGTGCCATACATACGGTTCTGCACCGAGAGGCAGCAACCTGAGGGGGAGAGGCGCCGAAGGCCCGAGGCCCTGCAGCCTGGGCGGCCGCTCCTCCCAGAGACTACGCGGGGCGGTGGCCGGGCCGGGGTGGGGCCAGTGCTGCAACCGGGGCGGGCCAAATGGCGGGGCGGAAAGCCCGAGTCTCACCTCCACTTCCCCTTCCCAGCGCTCAGAACCCAATTCCGCGACCACCCCAGAACCCCCCTCAACACAAAGAGAAAGACTGTCTCTCCCCGCTCGGCTCAAAGTTTATCGGTCTTTCCCAGCTGTCGGGGACGCCGGGCTTTGTAGTTCTCCCGTCCAGGCCGCCCCGCCAAGGCCGCTAGCCCAAGGAGCCACTGAACTACAATCCCCATCATGCCATGCGCTCCCGCGGCTCTCCCCTTCCCGCACGGCACGCACTGCCTCCCCCGCCGCGCACGGCCCCCGCCTCTCCCGCGGCGGGAGCAGGGGTGGGGCTGTCAAACTGGATAGCCCACCACCGGCTCTGTAGCTGGCGCCCGTCTCCTTCGGATTCATTACCTAGGTGCCGCAGGTCGACCGACCGTTTTGCTGCGGTCCAGGTGGGGTGGGGGTGGGGCATAGGCCGCCGCCGCCGCGGAGTCCGTTATTTCGCGACGTGCGTGTAGAGGCGGCGGCGGCGGCGTACGGTTGCCATGGCAGCCGTGGGCCTGTAGGGCGTGGGGCTCGAAGTCAGCTCTGGGGAGGAGCCCGGGAGCCCACCCAGGTGCCGGGGCAGGGAGGCACTACAGTGTGCCTAGGAGCGGAGGGAGACGGTGGCATTGAGGGGGACGGGGGACGAATTGAACTCCGGTGCTGCCGATGAGCCCTGCGCGGCAGCGTCCAATCCCCGTGGCAGGACGCGTGTCCGTTCTCTCGGCGAGCGCGTCGAGCCTGCTGTATTCTGAGAGGATGCCTGTGGCGTCAGAGGAAGGAGCGGCGCCAGGCTCTTTAAAGGTCGCTGGTCCAGCCCTTCCCTCGCCGCCTATCCTGGCATCCCCGAGGGCCCTGCCTCGAGGCACGTTTGGAACCTAAGTCACCTCTTTTGAGTTTTTTCACCAGTAAAACCGAATTTGCAACCTCTCACACCTCCTTTCTGCCATTTTCTGTGTAGGATAGAAACGAATCATTTAGGAAAGTGTAATGCATGCGGTCTTTAGGATTATTCGGGAGGCTTGAGAATTTGCAAATGGTATTGATTTCACTTGAACATTGATCTATAATATTTCTTAAATAATCGTATGTGGGCTGGCCATGACCCGTCTCAGAGATGCCGTGAGTCTAAAACCCACTTCTTCGTTCACGCCCTGCCGCTACACTGGGTGGCTGATAACCAGGGGCAACTTAATTGGTCTGATGCTCAACGTTTTAATCTGCAAAATGGAGGTAAGAGCCATTTCACAGTGCTCGTGAGAAATAAAAGCACTGATGCTGATGAAGCATTCTAAAACAAAGCCTGGCATTCAACAGTAACTTTTAAATATTCTTTGATCCATCGTGATAAGAGCCAGAAGGGTGGGTGCCTGGAGGTGAGGGTGTGGTTTGACTGAAGAGGGAATTTTTCTGTAGTGATAGAAAAGCTCTATATCTTGCTTAGATTTGGGTTCCAAGGGTATATGCATTTGTCAAAACTCATGAAATGCTACACTTGAGATTTGTACATTTCACTGTAGGTAAATTTACCTCAAAAAAAGAACATTAAAATAGCAGCTATTATTATTAGAGCTGTAGACTCTAATAGAGACCACAGACATATTCTAGGTCCAATCTCCAGCATATGCAGGTGAGGAAAATGAGGCATACAGATTTAAGTAAATGGAGGAGGAAGGAGGCATTACTGACCATGTCATTTTCTAGTAATAAAAGCCTCTTGAGAATTTATGATTGAAAATAGCAAGCTGCTGTGTGTCATCAGTTTTCAGTCGGGGTCACCTTGTCCATAGAGATTTTGTGGAAGGCCAGTGTTCTCTCCAAGACTGCATATTCCTTGGGGGCTTACAATTTCAGGGTCACTTCTGGCTCTGAGCTCTTGTTTTCTCTAAATAGTTAGACTGCCTCACATCTCACCTCCTGCAACGCTTTTTTCTCCTGCTGACACACAATGTGGAAAGCAGACTTTTTTCTTTGGTTGTTCGTATAGCAGACTCTTCTGAAGGTTTGGAGCAACCAGAGCGTTCTGAATGAAAGGTGCAAATAACCTAAAATTATAATTCCCTGCTCTTAAAAGTCCTTCAGTATCCCAGCGGCCTTGGTATCCACCGACCCCCATCCTCTTTTAGTATGAACCACAGCTTCCCACTCTCCATCATCTCTGTGGTCCCATCCCTCCCCTCCTATTTTCTCTCCTTATATAGTACTTTTACTTATCTCTGTCTCCGAATCTATACTTAGGGTCACCTTCCATTCCTAAACTGTTTATCAAAGTATTTTCCTACACACAAAAAAGTGCCTTGCCAAGAGAAACTGTAATGCCAGCTACTAAAGTAATTGTCTTCACCCCAGAATATTTCTGCATATTCTATTTGACTCAGCCCACAGTATAGTTACTCAATAAGTAAGCAGCTTATGCACATGACGTGTTTAGGCGACCTACAGAGTGGATTCAATTATGAGAACTATTTAGTATAAGTTAGGAAGCAGTTGATAGTAGCTAGAATCTGATGTCCAAGAGAAAGAAAAGAAACCAAAATCTTCGTGATCACAGCTTATATTGTGCAGAAGAAATGACAGCATTCAAACAAGAAAATCCAAACAAAACCTGAGTATGAAGCAATCACAGAAGCAACACTCGGACCTGTCACCTCTAGCAATTTGGTCACAACTGTGCATATATTTTAAGGCTATAAATAGACTCTCCTTTACTCCTGGGGAAGATGATACTGATTGGCTCCCAGCTGAACACATGTTTAGTCAGGGTGACAGGTTCACCTGATCCATCGATCCTTCACCTGATTTCCTGTGTTCACAGTCACTTGCATTTGCAAAGCAGCTGGCTGGGGTCGCAGTGCAGCCTACAACCATGGAGAGGTCTCCAAACGCAAGGTCCCAACGCATAACCCTCCTTGTTTTCTGAAGTTGGGATCCCAGAGCCTCCATGCAGCAGGACAAGCCCCTTGAGGAGAGTGGATGACAGCAGCGAAAGGAAACAGCTGCTTTACAGGAAGCTGAAGGAGGGCAGTCACGCACAGGAAGACCACGAGCCACTGAAGCACAGCCTTAAAAAACAGCGTGGCTCTGGACGGCTGGGAAACTACGGGGACTGCCTGTAAACTTTAGTTGGGTGTTTTCACTGGATACTTTCTACCAGTTGAAGTGATAGTTAAACACACTGTGCAAATTCAAAAGATGGGGCTGAAAGTAATGACAGATTAATCTCCCGAGATAGACAATATGGTCAAGAGCCACCGCCCTCATTAAAGAGACTTTGTGGGAATTCCCTGGCGGTCCAGTGGTGAGGACTCATCGCTTTCACTGCTGTGGCCCAGGTTCTATCCCTGGTCAGGGAACTAAGATCCCACAAGCCACAAGACAGCCAAAAAAAAAAGAGAGAGAGAGAGACTTGGCACTTCTGGTTCAAAGCCAGAAGTTTTCCCTCAGTCCTCAGTCCCCTGGCCTTGGTAGCCTTTGACTTTACCGACCTCCCTCCTTTGTGCCCCGTGACCTTGTTTCTCTTCAAAGCATCGTCACTGTGTTCTTCACCAGCCCTTCTACCTGCTCCTTAAACGTGGGAATGGTTCCCAGCGTTCAGTCCATAGAGCCTGTCCATGTACAAGGCTTTGTCTCGGCCCCGGGCGACACTCAGATTTCCCTCACTGGTTCTGGCCCCCAGGTCCCAGCGCTGCAGCAAGCACGCAGGGGCTTGTTCTGTTGTTCCTAATGTTCTCTTCACCTGGAATGCTCCCCCCGCCACTAAATTCTACCTATTCCATCAAAACTAACTCAGGCCTTTACATGGAAC
>NW_006799055.1:347283-370071 GCF_000442215.2 Lipotes vexillifer | reverse complement strand
ATTCCTGCTCACAGTCCTACTCTCCTGCCCTGTACTTACAATATTTCCCACCTATGTCACCCCCCGGACAACTAACCGTACTGCCTCGTGACAGATCATGTATTGATTACTCATTGGCTTTTGTCTTTTCTCCCCACTAGATTTCAAGCTCCTCTGATGTGCATTTCCGGGTATTCCCCAAAACATCTTTATAATACCTTTTCTGTAAAAAGGACACAAATATTTTTGATTGGTGGTTCCTTAGCTTTTCTCCTTAGTGCAACCTCCTCTCTGGCGGTCCTCCCCCTTCTAGTACTATACAGGACACTTGCAGCCTCTTAATACATCCTGAACTGGTGGACCCTGACCAATATGGATCATGAAGTAAAATATATTTCCTACTGTGAATGTCGGTGGGAAAGAGTCAAGAACACTACCTTAGAGGAGTCGGGGTTCTTAAATAAACAAGCAGGTGTCCTGCATGTCGAGGGACCAGTCCTGACAGGTAGAGGTGATCTGCACTTCGGGTCTGCGAAAAGCAAAGACCCAGCTCCTCCTCCACAGAAGCTGTCTCTGTTGGACCCCAGGCCTACTCTGGCCCCTGAGCCTCACTGCCAATGAGCCTGCGGTGTTCTCCCAGAGCTTGGCCTGAACCCCAAGCTTTGTCTGGAAAGAATTCTACGAGCCCTTACTCAACCTCATCTCTGTCCCTTTTCCCCGTAACTCACGGGTTACCTGTTCCCGCTCTCTGAAAGTGAAGTTACAATGACTGACCTCTCTCAGAATGTGGAAACTCAGCTTTTTCACTTGCTACCCTTGTATTCCTCATTGGCAAGTGGAAGCAAATAGCTAATGATGCAAAAAGCCAGGAAGTGGTACCAGAGGCCTCATAAAGTGAATGGAAGGGAAGGATTAAAAAGATTTTCAGGGCAGCAATTTTGTCTCTGTGATGCTGTCTTTTCTTAAAGGTAATGGAGGAGATAATAAGAGAAGGAAATGAAGAAACTTGTACCTGTGTTTCTGTCTTATCCAGCCAAAATGAGGCTTTGCTCTATTGTATTCACGAGCTGTGCTTCTGCTTCCGTGCTCCCATTGGAAGTGAGACTTTCTTTAAAGACCAGAGCTATTTTAGACCAGCCTCACTTAATCACATATTCCTAATGAAAAGAACTGCTCCCCATTTTAGGGATTCAGAATATTCCCTATGTGTGCCAAAATAAACACAAAACCTCTTGGCAGTAGCCTATGGGGATTCTCCTTGCTTGTGATTCTGTATTTCTTTATGCTGATTTAGAAATATGAACAGGGCTTCCCTGATGGCGCAGTGGTTGAGAGTCCGCCTGCCGATGCAGGGGACGCGGGTTCGTGCCCCGGCCCAGGAAGATCCCACGTGCCGCGGAGCGGCTGGGCCCGTGAGCCATGGCCGCTGAGCCTGCGTGTCCGGAGCCTGTGCTCCGCAACGGGAGAGGCCACAACAGTGAGAGGCCTGCGTACCGCAAAAAAAAAAAAAAAAGAAATATGAACAGCAAACTCAGGATTCAAGGTTGTTAAGTGGATTTGTAGCACTCTGGAGTGTTGTGGGTACATAACTCAATGAATGAACCCATAGTCCCCTGTGACAGCTGGAGTCATGGGATTTCTTTGAGCACTGCAGTAAGTCATCGTGAATACTATGCAAGGTGCTAATACATTCGCAATGCTTCTTTCCCCTAACTATTGTGGGACCTTATATTTAGTAGAAGGATACATAACCAAATGTGCATTACTCAAAAATGTTGGCAAGAGTTACTTCATTTGTGACAAGCAGAATATCTTCTAGCGAATTGAAAAGCACGTCACCTTCTGATTCAGCCACTGAAGCATGTTACGATGTAGGTGGCGTGTCACAGAGGAAAAGCAGCTTGTGATCAGCTTTTCTATTCTTAGAAGGCAGTCTTGTGGCAAGCAACCCCAGCCATGAAACATTGCAGGTCTGAATGAAAAACGGAACAGTTCAGCTGGGATCCCCTTCCTCCTTCCGGCTTCCCATTGCAAGAAAATACAAGCCACTCTAGAGGGACCCTCCCATTCCTGGAATACCTCTTTTTCCCCCCTGGCTTCCTGTGTCCTGTTCTACTGTGACTACAGAACGGAGAATGATGGGGTTGGGAGGCGCAAATTCCATTTCCTTTTCTGGCTCTTGTTCTTCTGCTACATTTTAGGTCTTCTTTGTGATGTATGTGCATAAATGCTACAACGTCATAAATACTGGCTGCATGAATCATTCCTAAATGGTTAACTACTCAAGCAAACCGTTCATCATCCCATCAATCCCTTGGTATTCTCTGCTTGTATTCACCAGGCTGCCGCCTTCCTTTCTCAAATCTCACCTCAATTTTCATGTTTCCAGAAAACCCTCACTAAGAGCTGTGATAAAGAATTCTACGAGCCCTTACTCAACCTCATCTCTGTCCCTTTTCCCCGCAACTCACGGGTTACCTGTTCCCGCTCTCTGAAAGTGAAGTTACAATGACGTGAAGTAGGACAGCAATTACACAAGTTTTGTAAAGTGTCTTCTTGATCTGTGCCAGGATTTACAGCCTCATGGCCAATAAGCATTTCAGTTTTGTTTTGTTTAACATGTAAAACATACATGAAAAGCATAGAGTTGCATAACAACAACACCTGGTACCCAGCACATCCTGATTTGCATTTTGATTATTTTTCAGATGCATGTTTTTTACTATTACTCTATGTTGTAAGCATTCTATAATATTGTTGTATGGGTTTTCAAGCTTTATATAAATGTTATACTATGCTTTCTTGAGATTGCCTTTTTCTGTTCAAAGTTGTGTTTCTGAGGTTGATCCATGTTTATAAACATAAAGTTAGTTCATTCATTTTATTTATTTTATTTGTGTATTATTTCTGGCTGCGTTGGGTCTTTGTTGTTGCACGCAGGCTTTCTCTAGTTGCGGCGAGCGGGGGCTACTCTTCGTTGTGGTGCGCATGCTTCTCATTGTGGTGGCTTCTCTTGTTGCGGAGCATGGGCTCTAGGCGCACGGGGTTCGGTAGTTTTGGCTCGTGGGCTCTAGAGCACAGGCTCAGTAGTTGTGGCACATGGGCTTAGCTGCTCTGCGGTATGTGGGATCTTCCCGGACCAGGGCTGGAACCCATGTCCCCTGCACTGGCAGGCATATTCTTAACCACTGCGCCACCAGGGAAGCCCAGTTCATTCATTCTAATTGCTGTAACAATATAATACCGTTCGTCCATTTTCTATTGATGGATATTTAGGTAGTTTTCAACCTTGATGTCTTCAGGCATTCAGGCTGCTATAACAAAAAACCATAGGCTGGACGGCATATAAACAACAGAAATTTATTTTTCACAGTTCTGAATGCTAGGAACCAGCAGATTCAGTGTGAGATTTCTAGTCATGGACAGCTGTCTTCTTGCTGTGTCCTCACATGGCAGATGGGGAGAGGGAGCCCTCTGGAGTCTCTTTTAAAAGGGCAATAATCCCTGGGCTTCCCTGGTGGCGCAGTGGTTGAGAGTCCGCCTGCCGATGCAGGGGACGCAGGTTCGTGCCCCAGTCCGGGGAGATCCCACATGCCGCGGAGCGGCTGGGCCCATGAGCCATGGCCGCTGAGCCTGTGCGTCCGGAGCCTGTGCTCTGCAACGGGAGAGGCCACAGCAGTGAGAGGCCCCCGTACCTCAAAAACATAAACAAGAAAAAAGGGCAATAACCCCATTCACAAGGGCTCCATCCTCATGACCTAATGACCTCCCAAACGCCCCACCTCTAAATACATACCATTACATTGGGGGTTAGGACTTCAACATATGAACTGGGGAGGTGGGACAGAAACATTCAGTCTATAGCAGTCCACCCTTGGCCCTCCAAAATTTATGTTGTACTCACATGTCAACTCAAAAGTGTAAAGTCCAATATCTCCTCCAAATACCATCTAAATCAGATATGGGTGAGACTCAAGGTAAGATTTATCCTGAGGCAAATTCCCCAGCTGTGAGCCTGTGAAAGCAAACGTGCCTTGTGCTTCCAAAATACAAAGTGGTAGGATGGTCACAGGACAGATATTCCCAGTCCAAAGAGAAATGGGAAAGAAGAAAGCAGAGACAGGTCCCACCCCTGTGGCTCCATGGCTTGTTGGTCCCATCCTTTGAAACCTAGCTGGAGGCAGCCATGCCCCCAGGGCTCCTACACTCTTTGGGCAGTATGGATGCTGCCAAAGTTTGCTTCCCGAGCCGCACCTGGGGCAGCCGAGGAGCATCCCGCCTGAGTGCAGGTTGCAGGCATGTGAGGTAAAGCAGTGCTGCCGGCTATCCCTGAGCTCCTGAGAGCGCCAGCGGCCCCTCCTGCTCTCTCCCGCCCTGAACACAGGCCTGTGATGCAAGTGGCAGCCCTGACAATCTCTATTCTTCCGTTGTCTTGGAGAAGACCTCCTGGCTTCTCTGGAGGTGGCAGATCCATACCCACCTCCTTATCGAATGCTCGCTTGGCCACATCCTTAGTGTTCTCTCGCAAAGAGCCCTTCTCATTCTTTTCAATATGGACACTCTGAGAATTTTACAAATCTTTAAGTTCTGTGTCCTTTTGTTAGTAACAATTTCGTCTTTAAGTCATTTCTCTCTTTTCACATTTCACCCTAAATAGCAAGAATCAGGCTACTCTTCTGCAACTCTTTGCTTAGAAACTCCTTCAGCTAAACATCCAACGCCATTGCTTGCAAGTTCTAACTTCCACAAAACATTAGAACATGGACACAATGCAGTTCTTTGCCACTTTATAAAAAGTACGGCCTTTCCTCTATTGTGCCATAAAATGTTCCTCATTTCCAGCTGAGACTTCATCAGAATGGCTTTTTCCATCTCTATTTCTACAACATTCTGTTCAGGATTACTTAAGAGGATTGAGGCTTTCTCTATGGCTCTCGTCAGAATCGCCCCTAATGGTCTGTTCATGGCAATGTTGGCTTTTTCTAGCAGGCACCTCAAAACTCTTCAAGCCTCTACCCATCACCCAGTTCCAAAGCCACTTCCACATGTTTGCGTGTTTATTACTGCAGCACCCCACTCCTGGGACTTCACTGATACTAAAGATTGTACAGTGAATATTCTTGGATCTTACCTTGTGCATATGTATAAAAGTTTTTTAGGGCTCATGTCAAGAAGTAGAATAATGGATGGTAAAGCATGTTCATCTTCAATTTTCTGAGATTTTACCCATTATTTCCTAAAGTGGTTATTCCATTTACAGTCACAAGTGCAAAAGAATTCCTGCTTCACCATATCTTGGAATTATCCAGCATTTTTATTTTGCTGGTCTAATGAGCATGGAAGTATGAAGGTGTATTTGGGTTTGAAATGGGTGTCTCTGTATGAGTGTTGCTGGTCAGGAATATGAGGCTGAAACCAAGGAGGCAGAGGAAGTCAAATATAAATTAGACAGTGTATTATCTATTGCTGCATAATGAATTACCGCAATCTTATGAGCTCAGGATAGCACACATTTATTATCACAGTTTCTGTGGGTCAGAGGTCCAGGGACAATTTAGCTGGGTTCTCAGCTTCAGGGTGTCTCCCAAGACTATAATCAAGGTGTTGGCCAGAGCTCAGGTCTCATCTGAAAGCTTAACTGGGGAAGGACCCAGTTCCAAGCTCACCTAGTTGTTGGCAGGAATCAGCTCTTTGCAGGCAGTTGGACTGGGGGCCTTAGTTACTTGCTGGCTGTTGGCCAGAAGCTGCCTTCAGTTCTCTGCCCTCTGAGCCTCTTCATAGGGCAATTCATAACATGCCAACTTGCTTCATCAAAGCCAGCAAAAGTAAGACTTGCTAACAAAATGGAAGTCAGTATCTTAAGTGATCTATTCGTGGATATATCATTCTTGGCATATTCTATTGGTTAGAGGCAAATCACAGATCCCACCCATACTGTGGGGGAGGGGATTACCCAGAAATGTGATACCAAGAGGTGGGGATCATTACAGGTCATCTTAGGCTCCATCTGCCACAGGCAGGTATAATGGTTAAGGATATTGGTTAGCCTTCCATTACAGACCCAAACAACAGTGAGCTAAACAAGACTAGAGCTTTATTTCTCTCTAATTTAGAAGTCTGGATAGGCAGTATAGGGTGGGTATGGCAGCTCCATAATCATCAGGGAACCATGCTCCTTCTGTCTCATTGATCTGCCATTCACAACATGTGGCTCCTACCTCATTATACAAGATAGCTGCTCCAGCACTTGCCATTGTGCTGCATTCCAACCACTCAAATCCATTCTACATACTGTAGTCAGAATAACTGTAGCACAGTTGTGCTAAAATGCAAACCTAATCATGTTGCTCCTCTGGGTAAAAACCTTTCAGTGGCACTTCCAGCCTACAACAGCGTATCTCAAACATTTTTTACCTGTACTCAGTACAAGCATTTTTATGTACACACACACACACACACACACCTATAACTGAAACATAAGTTTCATGCAACAAAACCCTTGCTACGTATCATAGTCTCTGATAGTCCCTGTTCTATTTCATTTATAGTTAATTCATAAACTACTAAGGAATGTGGGAAAACACTGGCCTACCGGATATCCAGGGTACACAGTGACCCGGCTGTGCTTGCTTTTGCTTGCTCTCTGCACTCCAGCCTCCTCCCCTGACCTCTGTGCCTATGTAACTCCTATACAGGTGCCTGTAGTCACCTCTCCTCCCAACTGTCCATCTCACCTCCCAGCCCCTCTTGCTCGTCCAGAACCGGCTTAGGCATTCCCTCTGGAACCCATTTCCTGGCCTCCAGTCCCCTTCCGTGTGCCTCCCACCATCACACACTTATGCTGATTCTAGTCATCTGTTCACGCTCTGCTTCCCCACGAAACAATCAGTTCTTTAAAAATGGGAACCATGTTGGGCTTCCCTGGGGGCGCAGTGGTTGAGAGTCCGCCTGCCAATGCAGGGGACGTGGGTTCGTGCCCCGGCCCGGGAAGATCCCACATGCCGCGGAGTGGCTGGGCCCGTGAGCCATGGCCGCTGAGCCTGCTCGTCCGGAGCCTGTGCCCTGCAACAGGAGAGGCCACAACAGTGAGAGGCCCGCGTACCAAAAAAAAAAAAAAAAAAAAAAAAAGGGAACCATTTCTTTATGGCTGTTTACCCCCCGCTCCTGTATAATGCCCGACATCAAGTCAAAACTTAATAAATGTTTCTTACATGAATAAATAAATGAATGAATGTCACAGAGAAAAAAGTTCCTGCCAACATTTATTGAAAATCTATTGAATGTAGAGTATTGTGCTGAAGAGAATTATGGAAAAAAATAGTGGAAGTTGACAGTGATAAATTTTTTTAAATAGGTATAAAATGACCTATATTTATAAATAAGAAGTGTCTTTATACACAACGAAGTGCCATCAGATTTCTCACTGACAGCGCATTGAATGATGAAAGTGGGATTGAAGGAATGCATTTTTTTTTTATCCCTTCTCCTAACTGATTCCCTATTTTTATCTCTTATGAGAGAAACCTCAGACATTCCTCAGACGTCTCTCTCCTAACCCAGGTCTACTCTCCAACAGCAAAGCCCAGTGTTGAGCCAAGAACAGAGCTGTTCAAGTGATATTGATCAAGTACCCACATGACTAATTCAGGGCCCTCCATATAGGCCCAGGAATCACAGTGAGATATCACCTCACACCTGTCAGAATGGCTATTATCTAAACGTGTTGGCGAGGATGCTGAGAAAAGGGAGCCCTCATGCACTGCTAGTGGGGATGTAAATTGGTAAAGCCACTATGGAGAACAGTATGGACGTTCCTCAAAAAATTAAGAACGGAACCATCATATGATCCAGCTATTCCACTTCTGGGTATTTATCCAAAGAATATGAAAACACTGATTAGATAAGATATATGCACCCCCATGTTCATTGCAGCATTATTCACAATAGCCAAGATTCACAATAGCCAAGCCAAGCATTATTCACAATAGCCAAGATACGGAAACAACCTAAGTGTCCATCAATGGATGAATGGATAAAGAAGATGTGATATATATGTACACACACATGATGGAATATATGTATATGACTGAATGTTACTCAGCCATAAATAGGAATGAGATCTTGCCATTCACAGGACAGCATGGATGAACCTCAAGGATATTGTGCCAAGTGAGATAAGTCAGACAGAGAAATTCAACTACCATGTGATTGCACTCATATGCAGAATCTAAAAAACAAAACAAAACAGGCCCAGGGAGCCCCAGTGAAGTAATGAGACATGTTACAGATCTTAACTTGGTTAAGGACACATACAGCAGCTGCTTCAGATACCATCATGAGCCAGAAAATTCAGAAACACAGCAGGAAGGGAAGTGTGACTCCAATGTGGATTCAGTGCCTCACTCAGATGTTCCTTTGACCCTGGGAAGCCCAGTCTGCTCTGAGCAATTCTGCAAGAAAGAGTGAAGAATTGTCAGGTGACAACTTATAATCTGCTAGTTAATTTTAAGTCCCAAGTGCAGGAAAACAGCATTATAAATAACCTGACCTCTCTCAAACCACTGCCTTTTCCCCGTAGGTAATAATAACAGCAGCAGTTTACATTTGTACTGACTTTTACAGTCTATGAGAAGCTTTATCCCGTTCGATCCCAGAGCGGCCCTGTGAGGTAGGTCCACGTAGTATCCCCATTTTATAGAAGAATAAAAAGAGAGGTCACACAACCACACACAGTCACACAGTGAGTGAATAACTAGAACTATATGGGATTCTAAGTCATAATACGACCACTTGTTACAAGGGAAGAGCAATCAGAAACCTGGATTCTAACCCCAGCACTGCTAGCTACTTAGCTGTGTGATCCTGGACATGTCTTTCAGCCTTTCTGAACTGAATTTCCTCACCTGTAAAAAATGTACATATGGGCTTCCCTGGTGGCGCAGTGGTTGAGAGTCTGCCTGCCGACGCAGGGGACACGGGTTCATGCCCCGGTCCGGGAGGATCCCACATGCCACAGAGCGGCTGGGCCCATGAGCCATGGCCGCTGAGCCTGCGCGTCCGGAGCCTGTGCTCCGCAACAGGAGAGGCCACAGCGGTGAGAGGCCCGCGTACCGCAAAAAAAAAAAATGTACTTAATAATACCTTCCTCGGCTGCCTCACAGGGTCCTTCTGAGGACAAAGCTCGTGGTATGTTGAACGTGCTTTATAACTGGGAGGGTGTTCCACAGATGTCCGGTCTCAGCAATCTTTTCTAACAAAATAAGGAGAGTAATAGTTGTTATCTTTTTACTTTGACAGGGCCTTTCATTGCAGCCTTTTGATAATTTTGCGGCATATTATTACCAATAAAACACCCCTGTTGCTACCATCTCTACAGGTTGCCAGCAACTGGCCAATGAGGGAGGAGGAAGTTTCTTTCTTCTAGAATGAATTTAGAGCAGTGTCACCTGGAGAAATTTGAATATACAGGCGTCTAGGCCTCACACTGCGGCCAATTAAATTTTAATCTGGGGGTGGGCAGGAACTGGGCATCAGGAGTTTTTAAAGTTCCTCAAGAGGACTGACATGTGCACACCGGTATGTTTAAAATAGATTACCAACAAGGACCTACGGTAGAGCACGGGAAACTCTGCTCAATATTATGTAACAACCTAAATGGGAAAAGAATTGAAAACAGAATAGATACATGTGTACGTATAATGGAATCACTCTGCTGTACACCTGGAACTATCACAACATTGTTAATCAACTCTACTCCAATATAAAATACACAGTTAAAATAAATAAATAAGTAAATAGAGTTCCCCAAGAGATTCTAATTTGCTGCTGAGCTTGGGACCCACCACCGTAGAGACGACAAGTCTGTCTACTTGTTCCAGAGATGGAAGCACGTAACCTGAGGATGTCTCAGGTCACTTGGGAAAGCGGTCCAGAAGTTGGACCTCGGACCTCAAAGATCCTAAAGTCCCACCATCACATATGCAGCAGACCTCCTTTCTGCACTGGCACCTTTGGAGGAAAGCATGGGCAATGTGTGTGGTGGGAAAGATGCTAAACACACGGGAGAAGCCTGAACAGTGCAGAGCACCCTTTTCCTCATCACTGTTCCTCTATCAAGGTCTGCTTCCACAGTAACTTCCCTACATCATAAGGACTGGAAAAGTGAATACATTTATTTTAAAAAAGAAATCTCAGAAAACAAGCAAATAAAAGAAATCTCAGAAAACAAGCAAATATTCTACAAGTGGCCAATCCTATAATTTTTTCCACCGATAATAAGGAAAAATACTCATGTGTTTAACTTCTCCCACTCGACTCCAGTGCACTTGCAGATTAGCATGTTCTGTATGTTCCATTTTAGAGTTATGACCAAATAAGCATAAAGTTACAAGTGTCATTTATTTCATATCTGTTCAAAGTATTTAGTTTCTAGTAAAAACACAGGTGTAGCTGTTTGGTTCAAATTTCTTAAAGAAATTTCCATTATTGGAAGAAAATATCCAGCAAAAAGCCAGGGTATTAGTATTATTAGGACTTTGCCTTTGTGTCTTCATAGGAGACGAAGTAACACTTCCTCAGCTACTCACTTCTGAATTCCCTTCTCGTACCAGAAATGGAGAAACAAAGTAAATAAAATGATTTGATTTTTCAGGATCCCCCTTTAGATGTGGGCACCAGATTTTTATACTCTTACGGGTTGGGGGGGGGGGACAGCCCTACCCTTAAACTGGTCCCATTAGAAGCTATCTCAGGCTGAGTTACATTGTCTCATTTGATCACTTCTCTTACAAGACTTGAAACAATTTGGTTGGAGTAAACTCCTCTTACAAATCCTGGAGATTTAAATACTGAAGAGATTTCTCTCTCATCTGAGAAGAGTTTATGGTCCAGAGCAATGGCCTGGAGACAGATACTCCGGCCTCTGTGACCCCACAAAGGC
Organism: Lipotes vexillifer; assembly: GCF_000442215.2. NCBI lineage: Eukaryota > Metazoa > Chordata > Mammalia > Artiodactyla > Lipotidae > Lipotes > Lipotes vexillifer. The sequence continues at coordinate 359,153 of NW_006799055.1, read as the reverse complement.
AGTAATTAGGCAGCACTTTATCGTGATGCAGTGAGGGTGCAAAAGATGGAGCAGGGCTACTCTCTGGGGTTTAGGAATGAAACTGGCTTCCTGGAGAGTCAACAGAAGAAATCAGGCAACCTAAAAATATTTAAAGAGCTAGGACGCCCAGGGGAGAATTTCCAACTATTTAAGTGGAAAAGATCAGCATTTGCTAAGTCTGAAAAGGAGATTTTTAATGAAAAAACTCAGCAAAGTGCAGACTTGTATGACACCTTTAAAAATAATAATAATAATTAAGATCATACCTATCATATACAGAGTAATCAGAGACTTTATATTTTCTCTACAACGACCTAAGGAAAAGAATCTAAAAATAGACTCTACAGATAACGAGCTGTTCTTTGCCCAGAGTTCGTGAGAATCCAACACCTCTGTCATACAGGCGGTACGTTCCATCTCACCGTCTCTCAGGCATAAATCTTGACATGGTCAAGATCTTTTCCTCTGGCCTCTAATTACAATTCTGCTTCTTATTCCTCAACGTTGTCTACATTTCATATGCTCCTCATATGAATGAGATGCATTGTGTGTTGTGGTTAAACTCTTGGGCACCAGGCCCAGCTGCTTGGCCCAAACTCTCTGACCTTGGCAATGACTTCCCCACTTTGTGCTTTGGTTTCCTTGGCTGTAAAATGGGAATAACAGCCTCAGTGGGTTGTCAGGAGAATTAAAGCAGTTATGGGAAAAACACTTGGGAAAGTGTCCGACACACAGTCAGAACTCAATAAATATTTACTATTGTTATCACCACACTTTGCATTTCCTTAGTGCTTACAAAAAATATTTAAGATATATACGTATGTTTTAAAAGATGCATGGTCGAACAAAGGATTGTTTTCAGACTCTTGGATTTGCTTGCATTGAAAGTCTCCACACACCATTGAATTACACATTTAGAGGATTTCTTTTTCTTTTTACATATAATCCTAAAGCCCAGGAAGTATTCTATAACGTGATCCCTGATCTCAACCTGTTCATACTGGCTATTTAAGAAAGAGAATATAGGCTCATGAAACGCTCAGTAAAAATCAAAAGCAGCTCGTGATTGTGTATAAAGTGAGTAGTTCAGACCATAACAGCTACAAAAATATGGAAGAGCAAGAATTCGGAGGGTACGAAGTCTTCACTGTGTACCTAAAGTTGACAGAGAATAGCACGTGGAGCACGAAACACAGGTAAGGAAGATGAAGGGATGTTCCCACAGGAGGGACGCCATGAAGATGATGGCAAGTGAATGGAACCACCCACCTGAAACAGATGGCCTGTGTTTAGAATTAGGTGAGATGGGTTGACAAAGCCACTCCAGGTACAGGCTGCATGGTTGAGGGCTTCAAGTGCCAGACTGAAGCGTTTGATTTCGCCCCAAGAGTTCCTGAAATTGTGTTAGTTGGGAAGTGGCATAAACACAGTTACATTCAAGACAGGTTAATGTGGGGAGAGACCAGAAGCAAGGAGAAACGTTGGATGGCTTTTAATAATAATTTAAACATGAGGTGATGAGGTCCTAGACCAAGGTGGGGACCTTGGGAACAGAAAGGGACAGTCATGAAAGGCATGACTGTCCCCCTCACTTCATTCTCGCAGCCAAAGTGCTCCCTATACTGTGTTACCGGAGCACACCAGGTGCCCCCAGGAAACAATTCCAGCGTCCTGGTGGACCCTCTCGTCCTGATTCTCACCTGCTTCCTCTTGCCCTTCTGTCATACGTGTGCGTCACATAGATTCCAGACAGTGAGATAAAATCATATTCGTCTTGCTCCCTCTGAAGGTCATTATATAGTATTTCCCAATTGTGTAGGGTTTTAAAATTATTTTTTATTTGAATTGGTGAATAATTTTTAATTAACAAGCCATTAGTAAGTTAGTAGTTTAAAAGGTTAGAAGAGTATGTACTTTAAATGGATGTAGTTTATTGTACCTAAATTGTTCCTCAATAAAGTTGATAAGGGGCTTCCCTGGTGACGCAGTGGTTAAGAATCCACCCACCAATGCAGGGGACACGGGTTCGAGCCCTGGTCCGGGAGGATCCCATGCTCGGCCACCACTACCTACGAGTGCGTCTCGTCTTCACGAGGAGAACAAGACTCTTAGCGTATTCTTTGCATCTCCCGCAGCTCTTAACACACAACCTCGTACAGAGACACTCAATAAACGTTCACTGAGAGAATTAACGTTTCCTATACTCACTATTTTCCTTTTATGTATAAAAAAGGAAAATAGTGCAATGCTCATAATGTCTCTTTTTCAGAGAAACTCTGAGTTTTTCTTAGATTCTCAGCCTGTTTTTCAAGCACAAAGGGATTCACGACTGCGTCAATCATATTCTCCAACTTGTGCGCGCACCAAACACACCCCACCTGTCACTGCACAAACAGAAATCTCCTCTATGATTGCAAGTGGTTGGTGCTTGTAACTTTTTCTGGAGGGAGGGCTAGCTCTGATAGTTTCAGTTCTCTGAAAAATGAATCCAAAACAATAAAACAGGCTGAATGTTTTCCTCCAGTAGAAGAAAAGAAAGCAAACCCTACTACAGGTAAATTGAAATCTTCAAATAGACCCATAACGCATCGCTGAGACATTCTTGAGATGATGGCTTTAGTTAGACTGGGGCCACAAACCTTTACATTTCTTCATTCGCCTGGCAGGACTAATGAGATTTTATGGCGGGCAAACTGTTTATCCCTTGGGTGACACTGGCAAGAACAACTATATCTTTATCAATCAAGGGTGTTCTGCACTACAGCTTCCTTCCTCACAAGAGACTGCCCCAGACGAGATCACAATGTTTACTACACCTAAGAACCTCATTTCTTCGTGTGAACGCTCCACCCATCCCCTTGGGTTGGTTGGATCTACTCATTCCTTCCTACAGTCACATTATTCCATAAAAGGGGCTGGCAGAAGAAATGGAAAAAAGCAAAGAGAAGAAAAGAAAGTTTCATAAGGGACCTGGGAAGAGATGCAGGGCTGACGGCTGTGCATCTGGAATATGATATGCACCCCACGGGCCATTAGGAAGAGAGCTGCCTGCGGTACCATCACGCTAAACAGGCAGGGCAGGCTCTGCTCCCATCAGCCGTGTGTGGGAATAAGAGGAGGGTGGCTGCTCCTCCAGCCTGGGACAAGGATTGGGCCACTCTTTAGAGGCTCCATGTTGCCCACGAGAGGCTGCAATGTCTTTTCTCAGCACTTCAGTAGCACAAACTCACGTATTTGACAACTGCCCTCATACACTCCTATGATGACATGTCCATTCTCCCTTTGGAAAGAGTCCCCAGTTCTCACACCAAAGAGATCTGGAGAAATGGCTCAGCAAAAGTCAGTGAACAGCTTCTAGATCTGGGTAAGATGGAGTAAGCTCCCTCTCTCTACCCTGGCTCACCCACTGAATTCCGGGACAGAATGCAGGGGGCAGCTATCTAAGGACCAAGCAGGTTGATGGGGAGAGAAAACATGAATTCATAGTACCATCAGCTGTCTGCGGATCCACCATTTTCCCCCTGGAATTCCCTGGAAGGGACGCAAGGCAGCCTGAAGCCCAGAAGTGGGACCGAGAACACTCCAGCAGAAACCTTCTAGCTCAGCCTCCAGGTGTGAGAAAGAAGTCTTCCGGCCGTGTAGACAGCAGTGTAAGTTCACAGCCTCGGGAGCTTCCTGAGTGAAATCTGAAACCGGCCCCTGTACAGAGAGGGCAGGGAGAGATAGAGGAAAGAAGCTGACTCCTCCAGATCGGTAGGTGGCAGGTTTAATAAGCAAGGGGACTTACATAAGATGCTCATCTTGAGCGGCCGCAAGACAAACGGATCACTGTACCCGCCCGCCAGAATCTTAAAAGATTATAAGAAGCCCTACCGGGGTCCAGTCACGTATACTGTCCAGATGGTCTCAACAACACCTGACTCCCAAGGCTGTGTCCTTGGAACAGCTCCCACTGCGGGAATGGTGGGAAGAATGTACATTCAGGGGAGGGGAGGGGGTTAGGAGCCTCTGCCTGCCCCCAGTCCAGCTCGTGGGTCAACTGGAGGTCACATCCTCTCCATCACCTCCTCTAACAAACATGGAAGGCACACAGCATGGAGAATGCTGGGGAAGGGGACACTTCCCCTCCAATTAAAGGAGGGGTGGTCCCAAGAGTATGGTTTTCCCTCTCTCAGTGCCCCCACCATTTGGCCCTGGACATGGGCAGAGTCACAAGAATTGCATAGGAGAACAGGGAAAATAAAAGCCCAGCTTTCTGGATGGACAACCAAAAAGGGAAACCCCAGGAAACTGGAAAATACCAGGGAGATTATAGAGAGAAAGGAGTTTGGGAAAACAAACCATAATGTTATATGCTAAATTCTGGGCTCACTGCCACGCCACACGTGCTTGGATTTGATCACAAAGAGCGTAACAAAGACCCAGAACTGAATTAACAGATACCTCACTATCTAGGTCCCAGCCTGACCATGAGATGGTGGGCATTCAGGAGAAATGTGAATAGCACTGCAAAGACTTTGAAAGTGGAACTGACATTAAAACCACAACCCACAGAAATCTGGTCAGAACTTGCAGACTGAGCCCAACTGTGTCGATTGTCTGCTTAAAAAAAAACAACAACAACATTCTCTACCCGATTTAAACAAGACCCAGTATCTCATAATACTCAAAATGTCTGTGATATGATCCAAAAATATTTGGCATATGAACCAGGAAAATCTCAACTCACATGGGAAACTGCAACCAATGGATATCAGTGCCAAGATGATACAGATGTGAAAGTTATCTGACAAAGACTTTAAAGCAACAATTATAAAAATGCTCCAAGAAGTAAAAACAAATACTCTAGAAAGCCTCAGCAAAAAAAAAAAAAAAAAAATAGGAGATGAACCAAATAGATATTTTAGAACAGAAAATACATGAACAAAAATGTAAACTTCACTGAATGGGTTAAAAAACAGAATGGAGATAACAGAGGGAAAAGTTGGTCAACTTGAAGACTGAGCAATAGAAATTATCCAAAATCTTAACAAGAGAGAATGAATATATATATATGTATAACTGCATCAGTTTGCTGTACACTTTACCTGAAACTAACATAACACTGTAAATCAACTATATTTCAATTTAAAAAAATTTTTAAAGACAGGAAATAATAAAATAAAAAACTGAAAAGAGAGAGAGCATGAAGATTGAAAACAAAAATGAACAGAGCTTCAGAGTCCTATGGAACAATTCCAAAAAGTCTAATATTTGTGGCATTAGAGTCCCAGAGGATAGGAAAAAGAGTATGATGTAGAAAAACAGATGAAAAATAGACTGAAAACTTCCCACATTTATCAAAAGGCATAAACCAATAGATTCCAGAATCTCAGCAGACCCCAAACAGGATAAACCCAAGAAATCCATGCCCAGACACATCATAATTAAACTGCTGAAAAAGCACTCAGAGAAAAACAACATATTATGTTGGAACAACAGTTGAACAACTGGAATTCTCATCTGAAACAACTAGAGGAGAGAAAATAGTTGAACAACAGTGTTTATGTGCAGAAAGAAAAAAAAAAACTGTCATCCTAGAATCCTATATTCTAAGAAAATATCCTTCAGGAATGAAGGTGAAATGAAAACCTTCTCAGGTGAATGAAAAATAAGAGAATTCATCAGAAGCAGACTTGCTCTGGAAGAATTGCTAAAGGGCTAAAGAAAGATCTTCAGACAAAATCACCCTGTGTGAAAGAAGCCAGACTCAAAAGATTATGTACTATAATGATTTCATGTATATGATGCTCTCAAAGAGATAAAGCTATGATGATGGAGAACCGATCAGTGGTTGCTAGGAGTCAGGGGTGGGATGAGGGTGTGAGTAAATGGGATAGCAGGAGAGAATTTTGGAAGGACCAGGCTGTCTGTATGCTGACTGTGATGGTGGTTATAAAGATCTCTACATGCAGTAAAACGCATGGAACTCTGCAGACACATACATACAAAGTTAATACTGCTCCATATTAATTTCTTTTAAAAAGTCAACAAACAGAGATGTTGCTCCTTAAGAACCGCCTGGTCTTTGAATAATACTTGAGGCTTCACCGCCTCCCTTGGACGCCCGCTTGCAAGGGTAATCAATAAGGCCATGGCCATGGTCAATGTCAGGCTGTTTCTGCTGCCCTTGAGTACAGCTGATAGCTGGATTTACCCTCCCCACCTGCCTGGCTACCAGTTCCAGGGAAGAGTGTATCACATGCTTGAACTGGGCAGTGAATAAGAAGTCAGGAGTCATTTTGACAGCCTTAGAGTTCTACAAAAACTGTAAAGCTGACCCCACCCCATCCCTGCCCCCAGACAAGAAAAAACCCACTGGACTCATCAGCATCAGGGCTTACGGATCTATATGACCCCTCATCGTTGGAGCACAGGCTTCTGGGGCTGCTTCGTAGCAGCTGCACCCACAGAAGTGCAGCAAAACGCCGTGGGCCCCGGAGCCCCGCCCCCACTGCACCACTGCCGTGCTTGGCCGACGGGTAGAGTATTTCACTTACACACACACTTTCAGTCAAAGTAATGATCCTCCTTTTGCGTTCGGTGGTTGGTATCACAAGTTTTGCCTTTGACAGACCCATCTGAGGAAGAGGAAATCTGCATGTCTGCAGGGGAAGAAGTAAGATGAAAGCAAAGTCTTGAGCACCTTGCAGATACCACATTGTTTAGAAGTTGTCCTAATGTGACTCTATCCTCCTAAGGCCGGAATGGTGCTTTCCTCGGTCTTGTGTCTCCAGTGATGGTCACAGTGACAGACAGAGGCGCTCGCATCAATGTGGGCTGCAAGCTGGTGATGGATACAGACATGATGGAATAAATGGGCTGCGCGGCTGATAGAGGACAAGTCCTGCAAACATATCGGGTGCCGAGCTCCTCCCTCCAACCTTGTCTCTTGCCACTGATGGGAGGTGATGGGCAGTGGTGATCCGGTGGCCTAGGAGAGACAAGGGTCTAACAGAGGGGCTTAGTCTGGCCAGGGGGAGGCAGGAGAATCGGACCATAGCAGGTGACTCACCGTCCAGCCCCAGGCACTGGCATGAGCTGCCCCCTCTGGGTCGAGGAGGAAGGAAATAAGCAGCAGAAAACAGTCAGCGGATAAGATGCACTAAGTCAATGTGCAAACCCCACCGTCCTCTAAAGCATTTTCTGTTCCCTGGATGGGCCTTCAAAGTGTGGCCCATCTTCAAATATGGTTAAGAAACACTCTGTCCTCTGTCTCCTTCTTAAAGATTTATGATATGTATTTGCTGGATTAACTCCTCTGAAAAGTCCCACCATAAAGAAGTATGTTGCACTTTTTGAAAGATTTAATTGCGTCATCATTAGCATAGGCACACACCTTAAGTGTTCAGGTCAATGAGTTTTAAAAGTTGAATGAATCTACCACCACCCAAAACAAGATACAAGACGTTTCCATCACCCCAGGAAGTCTCCTCGTTCCAGTCCATCCCCTTTCCTGGTCCAGCCGTAAACAGCGTCTGACTTCCCATCATCACCATAGCCTGGCTTTGCAACTTCTTAGACTTCACAAAAATCGAATCATGTCGCATGGATTTATTTCTCTGTGTGTGGGTGGCTGGTCTGGCTTCTTGCGCTCAGCGTGAGAGCTCTTACTCTCACCAAAGCTATTGTGTATATCAGCTCATCCTCTTTTTTGTAATTGCTGAGCTGTATTCCACTGTGTATGGATAAATACATATATCTCATGATCTGCTTATCCATCCTCCTCTGACAGAAATTGGATTGTTTCCGGGCCTTGCCTATTATGAATAAGGCAGGTATGAACATTCTTGTGCAAGTTCTTTTGTGGTCATATGCTTTCATTTTTCGTGGATAAATACTTAAGAGAGAAATGACTGGGTCATAGAGTAGATATATTTAACTTCATAAAAACTGCCAAAACGGTTCTCCAGAGTGGTTGCACCTGTTTAACTTTTTAAACTTAGTATTTCCTGCATTCATTTGACAACAGAACCCTACACATCTATAAAATAAGCACGTACGATGAGATAGCTTTTAAGATTCCTCCCAGCTTTACACTATGAGAAAATGGCCAAGGCATCAGAAGTGTAATTGTTTTGTCTTCTCTGTGTATATCTTTTTATTTTTTTTCCTTTTTTTTTTTGTGGTACGCGGGCCTCTCACTGCTGTGGCCTCTCCCGTTGCGGAGCACAGGCTCAGGACACGCAGGCTCAGCGGCCATGGCTCACGGGCCCAGCCGCTCCGCAGCATGTGGGATCTTCCCGGACCGGGGCACAAACCCGTGTCCCCCGCATCGGCAGGCGGACTCTCAACCACTGCGCCACCAGGGAAGCCCTCTGTGTATATCTTGTAGACAAAAGCAAATGAAGTGAAACCAGAAGGACCAGAAAGACCTAAAAAGGTTGGGAGTAGGAAGACAGAAGGCAGCCTTGAGTCCAGGGGGTGGGGGAAGAGGTGCCAGCAGGCAGCCATGTGGATGGAGGCATGAAAAAGCCAGAAGGAAGCTGAGATGCCAAAGTTAAAACGATTAAAGCAGAGACAATGGTGTACCAAGACTCCCACAGTGTTTAAGAAGTTTCTCTGCTCTGGGGACATCAATAATGACAAGATATTAATAAAACTCTCCAACATCACTTTTTCTAAAAGGGAGAAATGAGTAGACAATTTGGGGTAAAAGCAAAAATAAGGTACTGGATAATTTTTTTCATTCCAACTCCATTTATTAAGAATTTAAGCTTATAAAGACATTACTGTAGGGGTATAATTCTTCACGGATCTTTCAAATTCCTGCACATCTTGAGCAGAGAAACTGACTGCCTTTTGTTCTGGACTATCTTTTGAAGGATGTTTATGTAATGACCAGCCTTGATAAAGAGAGACAGTGTCTCCCTCTGGAGCAAAATGCAGGTTTGCTTACATCCTTGTAACATAGAGATAATGTCTATCGCTGAAGCAAAGGGCATTATATGCCTGTTGCTTTTTATAAAAGATTCAGGTTCCCTAAACTCAGGATTCCTCTCCTGAAATGCAACCCACTGCAGGAGCAGGTATAATCCAGCCCTCTTTGCAATGCCCTCTGGGAATTGAGGGTTGAGAGATCGGTACCCCAAACAAGCCGATAGTCTCTACCGCTATGGCTGTGAATAATAAACAGACTTCCCTGACCCAGGAGTCTCCTGTCTTTACGTATCCATGAAACTGTAGCCGCTAACTTGTTAGCGTGCAAGTGAGGTAAAAAGCTCAGTCTCTTCAACCTTCTTGACAATTATGTGTGAACTTCTTGAATGATAATAGCAAAAATCCTTCCTCCACGCTTTTCCAAAGTTTAATTTGTGAGCAAGGGGAATTAATTCTAAAACCAGGAGATTTTAAAAAAACAGAGTTCAAGAAATTTAAAATTTCTCAATACACTGTTAATTTCTAAACCTGGGCCCTGGGGCAAGTATTTTCCTGCCTGTTTTAGAAAGTTATTTTGTTGGCACCATTTGGGAAAAGATATTCCCTTCATCCTAAGAACCAACACAGTAAAACTTCTCTCTTAGATTCTGTATCACAAAGAAAAGAATCAAACTCAGCCTCAGCTGCCCAGCTCACTAGTGTCGCCCAAGGGCAAGGGTCTCTCCTGCTTCTCCAGTTTCAGAGGCTGACTGGTTCACTGCTCCCCAGGAGGCCCTGAGGAGGGCATATTTCCTTCATGGTTTTTGAAAGGGAGAGGACAAGTGCCTGTGCACACTGCAGTCAGAGAAACCTTAAACAAATCTCCAGCCAGAAAGCAGAGGGTCAGTGGCAGGGCGCCCATCCATCCAACTCGCCAGAAACAATCAGGTTCACTCATGTTCCCCGCGTGGACAGTAAATTGGTCATCCTGGTCAAAGGATCCAGGGAGACCCTTCACCCCTTAAGTCCAAGCTCCAAGCCCACGCGTCGCCTCCTCTTACGTTCGTCACCTCACTGAATCATCTTTGGAAGCGATTGAGGGCATATGAGTGCTCCCCACACCTGCCAGCATCTTCTCGTGAATTTCGTCACCTCTAAAATCGTGACCTCCCCTCACCCCTTTCTATGCAGGACCAGCACGTCACCCATCTGGGGGGGCAAGCCCCGTCCCCACTTGGAAATCAGTGTTCCCCTTCATCATCAGCATTCACCCTCATCTTCAACTGTTGAACCGGATAATTTCTCGAGATTCCTTCCAGATCTGACATCTATCGTTCAGTGTTCCCCATTCACTTATTCATTCTCCTCAAAATATGCACATCCCCCAAAATTGACAGTGACCCTTCCCCTTCTAATCCAACCCCCTGAAGTGATCAATTTACAAGTCTATTTACTCCTGAATGGTTTCCAAGGTATATTTTCTGTCTGTATGCCACAGAGGCAGTGTGCTTCATAAGCTCCGTAAAGGCCTACATTTCAGATCAGATGGGCTTTTCCCCTCCCTCCTCCTCATTGCCCTTTATTCGAGGATGTGTATGTGTGTGTGCAGTTTACTGGTCCTTAATCTTCTTATGCCTGGCAAACTATTCCAATGCTGTATGCTTAGGGTTCTGCGTAGAATACACATTCTGTTCTACACACTGTAGTCCACACAGTGTATCATTCTGCTCAGGCTGCCATAACAAAATACTACAGACTGGGGGCAATAGAAACTTATTTTCTAAACAACAGAAACTTACTTTCTAAACAACAGAAACTTATTCCCTCACAGTTCTAGAGACTAGAAGTCCAAGATCAAGGTGCGAGCAGGGTTGGGGTCTGATGAGACCTCTCTTCCTGGCTTGCAGACGGCTGACTTCTCCCTGTGTCCTCACATGGCCTTGCTTCTGTGAGGGAGGGCGAGCCCTCTGGTGTCTCTTCCCCTTTTCATAAGGACACCTATCCTATCGAATTAGGGCCCCACCCTTATGACCTATTTTAACCTTACCTCCTGAAAAGTGCCATTTCCAAATACAGTCACATGAGAGTTAGGACTTCAACGTATAAACTGGGGGAGACAGAGTTTTGTCCATAACAATAGGATACAAAGCATACGTGAAACATTAGATAATTACAGAGTGGCAGAGCTAACAGTAAAGGTCACACTGAAGGCAGAATGCTAGCTGTTATCGGTAGAAACAAGGAACAGAGTGCAAAGGCATGGGTCATTTTGCTTATATTTTAAATAAGCTCTTCTTTTAGCGGATGTGTCAATGTCTTGCTTACTCACCTCTAGTGGCCATTGAGAAATACAACTGCTAACTTTCTAAGCACAATACATTTCACAAAAAGGGCAGGCTCAGTCGATATTTTCACACACTCCCATGCGTGACAGAGGGGGGATATGTGACTTTAACATTAAACGCAGGGACTTCCCTGGCGGTCCAGTGGTTAAGGCTCTGCACTTGCACTGCAGGGGGCACGGGTTCGATCCCTGGTCGGGGAACAAAGATCCCACATGCTGAGTGGTGCAGTCAAAAAAACCCCATTAAATGCAAAGAGGCAGATAAGTCATTAATGGCTCTGATTTCATCTTTCCGACATTAATTGGAGATCTTTGCTTAAGAACCAATCGTTTTGAGACATTTAGGGAAATTGGAACATGGGTTGTGTCTTAGAAAACAGAGAATTATTGTTAATTTTGTTCAATATGATCATGATATTCTGGCTATGAAAGAAAATGGAGAAACAGAGAGAAGTATTTAGGGGTGAAAGAGGAGGACGAGGAGGAGGAGGAAAGAAAAAGAGAAATATGAAGCAAATATAGGAAAATGTTGGTAGCTTGAATTTGGGGAAAAGAACATGAGGTTCTTTTTTTTTTTTTTTTTTTTTTTTTTTTTGTCGTTGGCGTG
>NW_006799055.1:328635-346837 GCF_000442215.2 Lipotes vexillifer | reverse complement strand
GGGGCACGAACCCGTGTCCCCTGCATCGGCAGGCGGACTCTCAACCACTGCGCCGCCAGGGAAGTCCCAGAGCATGAGGTTCTTTATATGAAAGGTCTACTTTTGTGTAAGTTTGAAAGTCTTCATTAAGAAGTGTTGTTTTAAAATTTTTATCAGTGAACATTTACTGAATGCCTACAACAGGGGTTAAGTGGTCGCCTGCTATCAGGGGTAGATCCAAGTTTTGTGAGGCTTGAAGCTCTTACAATTTGGAGACCCCTCTTTAAGAAAAAGCATGAACACGAAATTCTCTTGGAAGGGCCAGTGTGGTGAGAGGTCTGAAAACGGGGTTTCATCAGCTTCATGGTAAATCTACCTCTGTCTGCCATGTGTTTGTGCTGGCTGGCCCAGTGATTTTTCCTCTTTCAGCCTTTTTTTCCCCTGTTTTTATTATGAACACTTCAAATGAAGCAAAAATTAGAGCGATGAAGACAATGATCTTTATGCACCTACCATCCTGCTGCTACAATCATCAGTCCTCGGCGAGCATCAGTTCATCCACAGTCCCATCCACCCGCCTCCACACGCACTGTGTTCTTTTGAAGCAAATCTCTAGCATCATTTTATCCCTAAAACATTTCAGTATGCATCTCTAAAAGATAAGGGCGCTTTCAGAAACATAACCACAATATCATTACCTGGAAAATAATAATTCCCTAAGCAATTCAGTGTTCAAATTTCTCTAATTGTCTCAAATGTTTTTTTACAGTGTGTTTGAATCAGGAAGCATATAAAGTGTACTGCGACTGGCTGATAAGTCTCTCTTAGTCTATACGTTTGCCCCCCCACAGTGTTTTACTCTCCTTGCCATTTCTGTTGCAGAAACCGAGTCATTGCGCCCCGTAGGGCTTCCCACAGTCTGCACCTTGCTAACTGCCTTCCTGTGGAATCATTTCGTGTGCTGCCCTATCTCCTTTCTTTCCTGCAAATTGGTAGTTGTATCTAGAGGCTTGATCAGATTCAGGTTTGACTTCCTGACAAGGATTCGTCTTAGGCGACTGCTTCAATAGGCAGGCAGCAGATAAACTGTTTCTTTCAGTCAGGTTAGTAGCCACTGCTTGATCTAATGTTTGGTTGGTATTGAAACATGAGCCCCTTTGGCCAGGTGGTGGGTACCAGCCAGGGTGCTGTTCCTTTTTACCCCAGGCCCGCTTCACACTTCACAGTTCACCTGGCTTGGCTCTCAAAGGCCCTGAGCTTTCGGGAGGATTAGGGTGGCGACTGCAGCAGACAGAGGTAAACAAGGGGCAGGCCTTGTACTAAAGGAGTTTATAGTGTGGTTGTCATGAGCACAGGAAAGTAACAATAAAAGAAGTGTCATAAAGTGGTACAAATAGCTCCTGCAGCGCTCCCGCTGGGGGGTACAGAGGAGTCACGTACCAGGGAAGGACTGTGACCCAGACACCGGCTTCTCTAACCGAAACAGAATATTGTACTGACGACGGCTCTGTAGTCCCAGATACAAGTCGGCATGCCCCCCTCCCCGGGCTTCCTTTGCAAACCATCCTGATCACCCTTCTCCACTGTTTTAGGGGCCAAAGGACTCACGGCCAGGTTTCTGACTCACTCTTCGTCACAGGTCACATGCTGCCTTGTGGTACGACCACCCGTTACAACGTATTTTCCAACCGTGAAGAAAGGGAAGAAGAGATCAACCATCATCTGCTGGGGGGATGCAGGAAGAATATCTACTGCACGTCTCTTCCCGGGCGGGCACGGAGTGTTTTCTCTGTTATGCGTATCTAATGCACACCTGAGAGGTCAGCGTCTGTGGCAAATGCTACTAGCTACTTGCCCAGTATCTGCATTCGCCTTCTTTCTTTCTAACAGAATCCCAGTTTTATTCACAAAGTGCCCGCTACCACTCGCTCACTAAGATGCCCTGGTAGCCGGGAGTGACCGTGTGGATGGATGCTGACCACTGGGTTCTAGCTGGGAGTCAGCTGGGGATTTCTGAGCCAGTCTGGGGGGCTGCCCTTTCTTCCTTTCCCTCCTTCACCTTCCTGCCTGGGATGTAGAGTTTAGTGGGAGGTAGAGCAGCCACCTCGTAGCTGTGAGAGGACACGAACGTGAGGACGAAAGCCTCACGCTGAGGATCGCGCAGCAGGAAGAAAAAAGCGGCCTTCCTGGTGTCACCAGCCCTCCCCCAAATGCCTGCCTCTGGAATTCCTGAGAAGTGTGAAAAAAAAGAAAGCCTTACTTGGTTAAACCCCCATAGTCAGCCTTCTGTTACAAAGAGCCCGAATGTAATCTATCTGACAGTGGTTATTATTATGATAATTTGACTTAACGTATTAAGATACTAACGTTCAGATAGGTAAAGAAACTCAGCCAATTCGCACAGCCAGAATAAGGCATAGCTGGTATCCAGCACTTACTCCCGTCCCCTGCCACCTGATTATCAATGAATGAACCTTTTGCAATTTCATGACACACTGGGCAAGCCAGAGGCTCTCTCAGTGTTTGAAAGCAAGGTGGTCAAGGCATTTTCCCTTCCCCTGGAGTCTCTGCCATTCTTCTCTTCAGCACTGGACCATCGTGGTCTTCTGCCAGTCAGTCAGACCCTAGGTTTCTGGCAATGAGGACCCTGTCCCTTTCTTTCCAGGCCGGTCTTCCTGAAAATAGACCAACGGCAGCTTCTGGAAATGCCTTCTCCCCTCAAATGCCTCCTCTACTGGACTTCACCACACTGCCCACGTTCTACCACTGGAGCATAATCAGAGCTCTCTTGCCCAGTAATTCCCCACAAGGCATTCCACAAAACCCTAGTCTCAAGCGAAGTTACTATGTATTACTGGATTTACCTAAGACTAAGATGTACAATCTTTCACATTTTTTAACATCTCTGAAATCAGGATGTTTGTCATAATCGATGTACCATATAATCATCGTTGACCATTTTTCTCTTTAATATCTCTGAGATCATAATGCATCTTACAGGCACTGGTGTCTTAATTTTGGGATATGGTACTAGAAAATAAAAAGGTTCCATGGTCAAATAAGTTTGGGGAACTTATTAGTAATGAATAAACTAATTCAAACTAAAGTTTTGAATGCAGACCTTCTCAGAGCCTTTAATATGCTAAAGTGCATCTCAAGAGATTTGCTAAGATTATGTGGGCATGAAATTCTCTCTCTTTTTTTTTTGAGAACCTTATAGTGCTAGTGTTATATGGGACACAAATTTTAAAGCACTGCATTAAGCCATTATATTCTGGATTAATTGATCGGATTTGCGAACCAATTCTCCTCCATCAGAGAATTCTGTGAAAGTTGGTCAGAAAATATGTAATATGTAAACTGTGAAACTGTCAACTCTGAAGCATGGCCCTTTAATGGGAGGGTCCAAGACCTCAACAGAGGCACCATTCACCTGAGTCAGTCACTGGAAAACAGTAGATACCTTTTGGAGGGACTATTGGAAAGTAGGGGCTGCAATAATGCTAAGCTTTACCTACGTGACTCTTTTTATTGGCAGTCAAGCCTGCTTGCCCTCACCCAGTCCAAAGAGACAAGAGTGTGATTAGAGTCACAACTCCTTAATGCCTGGGGACTGTGTCTGATCCCCAGAACCTTAGGACAACATCCTTGGTCTCAGAGATACATAGAATCCTGATGTGGCTCCTGCAATGCTGATATCTCAGCGCTGTAATGCTGAAGACCCAAAATATATATAATTCTGAGTACTTTTAAAATTCCCCAGGTAATTCCAGTATGCAAACACAGTCGAGGGCCATACTTTCACGGAAGGAACTGACTTGATTAAACAGAGTTTAACTATAACAGCTGGTGAAAGATGTATTTAGCTGTTGCAGTAATCTAAGCCCTCGGCGATCATGGCAAGAAGGATGGTGGAAATAGAAACGGGAGATGGAGGCAAGAAATATTTCAGAGAAGGAATCCGCAGGGAGAGGCTTAAAAATAACTCTGATTCTGAGAAGACTGAAAGAATACTGTACCACTGAAAAGCACAGGACAGTGATGGGAGGGTTGGGGAGGTCCTGGGTTTTGGAGAGAAGATCATTGCTTGAGTTTACACGTGGAGCTGTAGTTTTTAGGATGAGATCCAAGTGGAGATGTCCAGGAGGCAGTTGGAGATGGGGGCTAGCTCGCAGAGGGCAGATTATAAACTTTGAAGTCACTTGCGCCCGGGCGATGTTCCAAGCCTTAGGAGTTTAAAGATAGTTTTTCCCATAATGTGATCCTGTTCAGGTGAGCACAAGTGCATAACTGCTGGCAGTCAGCGTGAAAGACTTGAAGTTCAAGTTCAAGTTCAATGCTGCCAACCAGCTGTGTAGCCTCGCACCAGATCCTCTACCTTCCGAGCCTCAGTTTCCTTAACTGGAAAACAGGAACAACCATACCAACCTCTCTGGGCTGTTGCAAATATTAAACAAGGAAATCTTCGTAAAGCGCTTGGCATAACGCCTGGTGCAAAGCATGACCTTGAGCCTGGCTAGGTCTCTCTGATTCCCCTGGTCCCACCCCATGCCACGCCCACACAGGTCACGATACAAGTCCACTTCTCTTCAGTGTCAAGAGTCAGTTCAGCAGCAACAAGCAAGCAATTTGCACTCACCTCGATGGTATGTGAAGATCAAACTCGGCAGGCCAATTTAATTTTCTTCCATGATAGGTAGGCCATGTAGATAAGGAATGAGCAGGAGATGTAATCTCTCTGTGCTGAAGTATGACCTTAGATTCCATTGCCAATGACTTTTCATCAATGAGGTAGAGAGAAATAAGACTCTTTTCTTTCTTAAGAGCTGAATAATATCACCCAAGAAGTGGCTTATCGATGACTCAGCCTCAACCTGGAAGCATCCTGCGTGATCTCACTCATGTCAGAGCTGGAGCTCATGCTGAGCATCTCTATCTTTACCCCGGTGATGTAACTGAGAACTTCCTAATTAAGATCACAGATGACACCAAGTTGTGAGGCATTAGTAAAAAGGCAGGAACCGAAGTCAAAATAGCATTAACCGAACAAGGAGTTCATAAAGAGGGTGAGGCTCAACACGAACAAGTGTGACATTTTTTTAAACAACCTATGTAGACAAAAACGAGGATATTATCTATTGACTAATTCACCGGATCATCACTTGTTTCACCCGGAACTGTAGCAAGGTAAGCAAGGATGCCCAAGGGTGGCCGGGGTGCCTGGGTGCTCCCGATGCGTTTAACACATAACAGAGAAGAAAGGAGAAGACAGAAGGAAAGGGAAGGCGAGGCAGGATGAGAGAGAGACGGGGCGTGGACGGTTCTAGTCGACTGGAATTCTAATTCGCTTACAGAGTGAATACGTAATTTGTGGAGCACACGGTGTGTGCAGGCCCTGCATCCGCTGCTGGGCATGGAGCAGCAAACGAGACATCCTGAATTCTGCCCTCGTGCCTTCTCTTCCCCCAACCTGACTTCTAAATGTTGATGGGCCTGTGATGAGTCCTGACACCTCTTCTTTCTCTCCGCACTCACCCCCTTGGCAATGTCGTCCGCTACCCAGGCTTTCCGCACCATCTGCCTGCTGATGACTCACAAATCCAGACCTCCATCCCAGACGCAGGTGACCAGTAGTAGTCTAACTGTCCTCTCGACGGACCACAAACTTGGTCCATGGGAAGCGGAGTCTCGAGGGTTCCTTGTCCCTGCCCAAACCTCTCCTTCCCTACCCTTCCCCTACTCCCCACACGGCAGCAGACGGCCGAAACAGAGGAGCCGTCCTTGACTCCTGCATCCCATGTCCTGTTGGTTTTAATTCTTCAGAATGAGGATTAGACCCTACAGCTGAAAAGCAGCAAGTCTTGATAATCTCAGTCTAAAGATGATGGCAAACAGCTGGGCAGACACCTCCCCACTTCCTGCTCTGTGCTCCCCGCCAGCCCCGAGGTCAACCTGGCAGCCCAGGGAAGGAGCCACGGCGTCCGGGGTGTGCTGTCTCTGGAGCGGCAGCTGCAGTGTCGATGAGGACAGGTTACCATGGGGGAAGCAAGGAGATGGATCCGCAGGTGATATGGGAGGCTCTGAGACAGAGGTCAGTGAACTTTCTCTGTGAAGGGCCAGATGAAATACTGTAGGATTTGCTGCGCATACAGAATGGTCTCTGTCCCAGCTGCTCAACACAGCCATTTCAGTGAAAGCAGCCACAGGCGTAATGAACGCAACACACACGAAGGAGCAAGGCTGTGTTCTAATAAAGCTATTTATGGACACAACTTCCATTTCCTATGATTTTCACACATCACAAAATAGTATTCTTCTTTTGATTTTTTTCCAACCACTTCAAAGTTTAAAACAGACAAACAGAAAAAAAAACTTATCACACAGGCTCTGTGAAAACAGGCAGCGGGCCAGTTGTGGGCCCTGGTCTGTAGTTTGCCAACCCTTAATCCAAGAGAGTCTTGCAGACCCTGGTGCGCCTGGTCCCCAGTAGACACCTGATGAGCCACAGGGCTTCCCGCCCAACCCACAGAGGAGCAGAGCACAGCAGGGAGTTTGTCCTCCGGAGGCTGAAGACACACATGCCATAAGGCAAGGGCCTGCTTCCCCACTGCGGCTCTGATGGCAGGACCCTTGGGGAAGCTGCCCTGACCCCAGGAGGAATAGGACTGATTTGTACTTGTAACTCTCTCTCAAAGAAAAACCCCCGGCTCTTAAACTCCAGCTGTCTCTGCAGTAAATGTAAACTGTAGCAACATGGCTGCAGGTGATTTATGGGAGCTTCTGCACAGATTTTTGCAATTTAAAAATTTCCACTATTGTTGGTGTAACAAAAAAAAAAAAAAAGAAGTTATTCACATGAAAACAGGTTGAGCACTGATACCAGTTAACAAGGGAGGCTGCAGAATGTCTACCCCGGGATCTTTAAAACTCTGATCAACAACCATCTGTTTTGGAGGTTTAAGGAGAGCCCAGCCCGCCTTAAGGGGCTGGGGGGATAACCGCTCCGGGTTTCCTCCATCTCCATAATTCCAGGGTACAAAAGGAGACAGAGGCCCACAGGGAAGAGTGGTTAGAAAGAGTAGCTCTTCTTTCCTTTTCTCCGGCAACAGAAACAGTGAAGATTAACTCCCCAAATCCCTGTGTAACACTGAAAACCCAGCAGATGAAGTTTCCTTTGAAATTGCATCTGTCTGAGTAAGAGGTCCGCAAAGCCTGTATTTTAATGCCGAAATAACTCCAGTTATTTGAGCTGCCGTTACTGCCGAAACATTTCTGAAGAGGAAGAAGAAAAAGGGTTCTCAAGATGACAAGGAATTCGTCGGAAAGGACTCGGCACAAACAAGGTGCTGATTTTTTTCCCTACCAAAGGGGTGGGTACAGTTGAGAAATTGTCCCCGTCCCCGAAGAGAGACAGATGGACCTTTTCAGGTCACAGATTTCCCTGCATCAGGTGGCCACTGAGTCTCTCTGCTGAGTGTCTGTAGGTCAGGCCATTCTCTCTCCACCTTCTGAGCTTTCCCTGGTGCTAGAGATGCTGCAAATCCAGATGTGATTGGCAAACGGTCTTGACATCACAGAGAGCAAACTGCAGTGCTGCTTGCTCTTCTGGGGCTGATTTCAAACCACTGCGTTAACAAGAGCCGGCACTGAGTCCCCCACCCCCCCACCCCAAATTAGACTGTATAATCCATTTTTTTAAAATAACGCAGGGATAGATACTATGTAAGGTTTTCCAAAATTTCTTTCTGTCCGTCACCTTTTCATGATCGATTTTGCTGCCGTGGTACACAGCAGAAGGTTGGCAGTCAAAGTGTCCAGATAAATCACTTAACAGGGAGGCTGTAGAGACACTGCTGAGTTAGCTCCATAACCATCCAGCTGAGATAAGAGTCCGCACTCACTCACTCCCTTCTGTCCTGGACAGAATCGTGTGGTTTACATTTGCCAGAAATAGATGTGCAAATATTTCCTCTTGGCTGGACTTCCTTCTCTCTATTGTAGTATCAATAATCATGAAAAGATGAACACAGAAGTAGAGCAGCATTGCTTTTGATAATCATCACCCCTCATCAAGCACCTACCTCAGACCTGCCTCCAGAATACAGCCTCCCCTCCCCGCCCCCAACATCTGCTCAAGTAGGCATTATTCATCCATTTTTACGACTACGTAAACTAACCTGCAGGAAGTTAACTTGTCTGGGCTCATATTTCTGGTATGAAGTGGAGCCTGGCTTCCAGCCGAGCTCTGTTGGCCGGCAGCGCCTCGCTCTTTCCAATATTCAGCAAAGCCTCCCTAAGTAACATATTTGATTGACTCAGCACTTTCCATGACTGTCCCTCCAGCACATTCACTTACCTCTTTCCATGAACCTCCTCCCACCTCTTTCAAAACTGTTACTTTTCCTTGTAATCGCACAACGATGACTTGAAAGAAAAATTCCAAACGTGGGGTACCACTCTCTCTCACAACTATTTTCAGTTTCTATGCTTTCTTCCAGTCTTTGCCTGCATGGACTTAACTAGTATATCGTTTTAAATACTAAAAATGTATAACCTTCTTTTGCATTTAACATTATATCATGAATACATTCCCATGTTTCTACATAGTTGTTATAATTGCTAATTTAACAACTGCATAATATTCCACCAAGTTGATAGACCCCAATTTCTTAAGCCATTTCTCAAACCATTTCTCCTCTGTTGAGTTGTTTATAATGCTTCCCTACTATAAGTAATGTTACAATAAACGTTTTTCAAGAATATACCCTTTTTCCTTTCAGTGAGATTTTTCTTTAGGCTAAATTCCCAAAAGCACAATTACCGGACCAAAGGGTTTGAATATTTCATGTTTGGCTGTCCTCCGTACGTCCTGAACGCACACATATGAGTCCCAGCATTGCCCTCCTCACCTTCTAAGCGTAGTTCGGGACAGACATTCAGCCCATCGCTTCACTCCCCTCGCCCTTGATAAGGCATCGGGCTGGGGTGGGGCCTGCTCGCACTCATGGATGCGGACAATTTCGGGATGTAAGTGAGTTAGACTTCTCCTGAAATCCTTGTGTTCCCCATTCAGATACCGGGCCAGAAAGATAAAAACAGTTGCTCAGTGCTGGCAAGGGTATGAAGAATTAGACACATGAATAAGCTATAAAGTGGTAGACCTCTCTGGAAGGCAGTTTGGCAATATGTAGGAAAAGCTCTAAAAATGTGTAAGTGTTTAAGCCACAGCCATTCTACTTTAATAACTTAATCCCACAGCGGAAAAGTCAAGGAGAGGTACAAATATTTAGCTACAAACATATTCCTTATAGCCTTTCGTATAAGAGCAAAAGTAGAAACACATTTATGTCCAGCAAAAAGAACGGGCTAGGGGCTTCCCTGGTGGCGCAGTGGTTGAGAGTCCGCCTGCCGATGCAGGGGACACGGGTTCGTGCCCCGGTCCGGTTAATTGCTTCCTTTCCAGTGTGGATGCATTTTATTTCTCTTCCAACTCTAACTAGTAATTCAGTATTATGTTGAATAGAAGTAGTGAAAATTCTCATTATTGTCTTGTTTTTGATCTTAGAGAGAAAGCCTTCAGTCTTTCCCCATTGAATATGATAGACCTGGGTTTTCCACATATGGCTGTTATTATGTTGAGTTGGTTTCATTCTATTCCTGCTTTGGGTAGGGTTTTTAATCATTAAAGAGTGATGAACTTTGTCACATACTTTTTCTGCATAAGTTGAGATAATCATATGATTTTTCCCCCTTCATTCTGTCATTGTGAAGATCCCACATGCCGCGGAGCGGCTGGGCCCGTGAGCCATGGCCGCTGAGCCTACGCGTCCGGAGCCTCTGCTCCGCAGCGGGAGAGGCCACAACGGTGAGAGGTCCACGTACCGCAAAAAAAAAGAACTGGCTTAAAAAATTATGGTATCTGTATAATGGAGTGCTAATGCAGTCATTTTAGATTATAATTGTAGGCACTTCCCTGGCGGTCCAGTGGTAAAGAATCCACCTTCCAATGCAGGGGACACGGCTTCCATCCCTGGTCAGGAAACTAAGATCCCACACGCCATGGAGCAACTAAGCCCGCAAGCCACAACTACTGAGCCCAGGTGCCTCAACTAGAGAGCCCACATGCCACAAACTACAGAGCACATGTGGTCTGGAGCTCATGCGCCACAACGAGAGAAGCCCGCGCACCGCAACAAAAGATCCTCCACACCTCAATGAAGATCCCACCTGCCGCAACTAAGACCTGATGCGGTCGTAAAACTAAATAAGTGAAAATAAATAAATTCCCTTTCTTTAAAAAAAAATATAATTGTAGATGACCTAATAGGTTAATGACATAAACACAGGTTCACAATATATTTAATGAAAAAACGAGTCACAAACTGGCACTTATTATATTCTCTATTTGTGTAAAATGTATAGTTATAGAAATGCTTCAATAATTAACAGCATTTATTGGATATACCTGCATATTGGAATTATGGGTACTTAATGGTCTTGCTTTTAAAAAATTTTTATACCACATATATTATTGCTTTTAATAAGAAATAAAGTTTATTTTTTCTTATTTTTACCCATTTCTAAAGCCTACATGTGCACAAAAATTCTTTTCATACTCCTCCCAGTTGGGACAGGGACAGGAAGAACTGTGTGTGTCATCCTGTAGATTCTGTGTGTACCTCCTCATCCACGTGTCCAAACATCCAGGGATAACAAAGGTGTAACCATGGCAGCAAAGGAAATGAGGATGCCTGGACCCCTATAATCAGGGACGTGGATATCTCTCCCTGCAGAAGGGAGGAGGGACTCCTTGAGAAAATAAGGGTAGCAGGAGTAAATACTGTCTCCCCTCGCTGTATTAATTATCTATTGTTGCACAGTGAATCACCCCCCGACTCAGGAACTTAAAACAACAGACGTGTATGATCTCTCACAGTTTCTGAGAGTCAGGAATCTGGGAGTGAGCTCACAGAGTGGCTCTGACTCAGGCCCCTCACGAGACTGTAGTCAAGCCAGGACTGCGGTCATCGTGAGGCTCGACTGGGGCTGGAGAAGCCACGCTGCAGGGCACCACACAGTTGTTATGAGACAGGCTGGGACCTGGGACCCGGGGCCCTTTGCGGCCGTGCTGCAATCCTTGCACCTGGACAAAGGTCTCCTTGAGCAACAAAATACAAAGAAACTATAAGAGACTAAAACTAACTGCGTGCAAGGTAGTTAGGGCAAGTTAACGGACAACAAGATACAAAGAGACCAAAAATCCAACTGCCACTTCTGAGGAGCCAGGAGCAAAAGCAGGGGACTGTGCATGCCCCCTGCACACACCGCCACCGAAAGGGTGGGCAGACCCCCTAAGCCAGCCCTCCGGCCCGAGCCCTGGACCCGCCCCTCCCCTCCCCCCATGCCGTCCCCTTGGGGAGCAGGCAAGCGAGGAAACCTGTGGTTTGTTCTCGCTCCCCGCTGCTGCAGCAGGGGCCCCGATAAAGCCCTGCCTGAATTTCTTGTCTGGCCTCTGATCAATTTCTATTGCTTAAGGAGGCCAAGAACCCTGGTCAGTAACAGCTGGGGACCTCAGTTCCTCACTGGCTCTTAGCTACAAGCCTCATTTCCTTGCCTCGTGCACCTCTCCGTACACGGTGTGTCCTCGTGACATGACAGCTGGCTTCCTGAATGAGGGATTCAAGAGAGAGTGAGAGAGAAAGCACTTGACATGGAAGCTGCAGTGTGTTTTAAAACCTAATCTTGGAAATAAACTCCAGTCACTTCTGTATCCTATTGGTCACACAGACCAACTCTGATATAGTGTGGGAGGGACCAGGCAGGAGTGTGAACAACAGGAAGGGTCTTCTTGGAGGCTGCCTACCACACTCCGCAACCCAAGTGCTACACCACTGAAACCCCCTCAGCCAGAGAACTGGGGGCTCAGAAACTAAAAGCCACCTAGAAGGAGTAAAGTTGGGGGACCATGGTTAAAAATGAATCTACAGGGACTTCCCTGGCGGTCCAGTGGTTAAGACTCGGCACTTTCAATGCTGTGGTCCCGGGTTCGATCCCTGGCTGGGGAACTAAGATCCCACAAGCTGCGCGGCATGGCCAAAAAATAAAATAAAACAAGATGAGATAAGATAAAATTAAATTAAAATCTACAAAATTCTAATAGGTAATTTTTACTTTCATTGAATAAAACACTAGACAATATAGTATGCGAAGAGCTTATCAAGGGCATATTAAATTAAAAGTAATGGGTACTGTACAATTAATTTCCATTTCACTATGCTTTGCTTACTAGAATCTTTTGCAGATTCCCTTGCCAGCAATTTTAAGGAGATTCTTACAAATTTATATTGCTTCGTTGGATGCAGATACTATGTACACCAAGAAGGCTTTTTCTGTGTCTGGTCCTTGGTGCAATGTGAGTGCCTCTCTCATTGATTTGCTCTAAGTCTTGCTTTGGCTGTGATCCTAAAGGCACAACTTTGGCCAAATGTAGTTTACTATTCAGTTACATGAAGGTGAGAATGATTACATTCCCTCAAGGCTTCACATCAGGGTTATAAAGCCTCAACGTCACCCTTACTACTTGGTGCCAAAGCCAGAGCACAGAGGCCTCTCACTTCGCTCAGCTCCTGGGCTGGCACCCCTGTAGGGCAGGCCGTGCCCCTTGTCTGCACCGCTCCCCACACCTGGCCCAAGGCTGCACTACGTCAGAGTCTCCACTGCCCGGGCTCCCTCGTCAC
The DNA here is from genome assembly GCF_000442215.2 of Lipotes vexillifer. Lineage (NCBI taxonomy): Eukaryota > Metazoa > Chordata > Mammalia > Artiodactyla > Lipotidae > Lipotes > Lipotes vexillifer. The sequence continues at coordinate 334,121 of NW_006799055.1, read as the reverse complement.
CTCCTTTTCCCTTCCTGGCTTCCAACCCGTTTTTTAAATTATTGCCAACAAGAATGACGGACAATCTGCTTATACTCTGCCCTGAATTTTGGAAGGTAACCAGAGGCATCAAGTGAAGTGAAGGATGGAATTTTAGGAAGAATTAGTGTGACCTTTATAGTCATCTAGTGACTTGACTGTAAGGTTGCTTTATACCCTCAGGGCTTACAGCAGAGTATTTACTAGACTTGTTAGTAAATGTATGAATGAATGAAGGGTTGGAGAAGGGTGAATTTCAGCCTTCTGCATTTACCTTGTCGAATGAAAAGTCGACTCTGCTCTATTATGTTCCCCCAAACCTCACCCTATCAAAAAAGAGGCTGGCCTGTGAAATTCTGGCCAATGGGCCATCGTATCTTTGCATTGTTAGTACCACGGCTTTTCTCCTGCCTCTTGAGGTCAGAAGACAAAGTCAGGCCTATGGACTCTTAAGCTGAGCACGTTACCACAATACAGCGTATCTGCATTAGGAGTCTCGAGCCAAGTAACAAGAGATAGAGAAGAATCTTATGGATGAGACGCAGAATGCGTCCAGAAGTAGAAGGAGGGTGGTACTGTGAGGAAAGTTTACCTGCTTGCAGGTTTGACAGAGATTGGGGTAAATCCAAAGGGGTAGATATGGTAGTGTCTAGCAAGGGGATAGCAGGGGCTTAAACACTTGTGTTGGTCAGGCTCTCGCAGGGGCCAAGTGACAAACTGAACGTACGCTAGCTTAGATAAGGGAGGCAGGGACTCAGAGGCAAGGATTTTAATTCCGTAGTAATTCTTTCTCCCCGTTTTGTCTCTGCTTTTTTGTGTGTGGATTTCATTCTCTCCTCCTACAGAGACCTTTCTTCACACAGCAGTGGATATGGGAGCCCACCTCACTGAGCTCCCAGTCAAATGACCCTTTGACCGGAGAAGTAAGGGTTCTTCTTCTGGGTCCAGCTCAGTATACCCTGAGTTGGGACTCTGTTGGGTGACAGGTCCATCGCTACACCAATCACTGTAGCCAAGAAGCTGGCTGTGTTTCCTTAAACCCTGTAAGCTTCACTTTCCTCGTGTGTAAAGTAGGGATAATATTAACACCAACCACAAATTGTTATTGTGAAGATTACATTAATTTAAATGAGATAACACATGTAAAGTACTAAGTTCCATATGTGGCACACAGTAAATGCTCAGTCTATTGTCTATTTTGGCAGTTGTTAACGCTCTGTGATCTGTGCAGTATGGAGACCAAACCACAGTATCTGCTCTCCTACTTGTTACCCAAATGGCACAGCCTTCTGCTCTTGCCAACCTGCCCCTATTCCTACAGCCAGACCGGAGTTATGCTGAATAATATACATAAGATACTATAAAATCATGCATGTAGGAAGGTGTGAGAGGGCCAACAGAGGTCAAAACCAGAATCATACAATTTAGACTTAAAAGAACTTTTTGATATTTCAGAGAACAAAACTTGCACCCTTACTTATAGAGGCAGAAAGCACAAATTAGTGCCTAAGATCCTGTTATCGTGAAATGATAGCATACTGGATTTGCAGGCTGACGAGCCAGTCTCAGCTATTGTTGATTTGCTTTAAGGCCTGTTTCTTCCTTCTGTAAAATGGGGATAATGATATTCCCCTTCAACTCCCACACTGGGATGTGGTGAGACTTAACGAGGCACTTTGGGTAAAATGCTTTGAGCTTAGCTAATGAGACCCTCTGTGCAGTCACTCAGTGCTGTTACAGGGTCATGTGTGTCTGGAGTGAGAAGCTGGTTGGCACCTACTTCAGAGATCTGCTAAGAAACGCAGACACACTAAACGGTCTTTGTAAAAGTGGAGATTAAATCAAAACAGAAAGTCTGGCCCAGTTACTGCCTTGTCCTAGTAGGACCTCTTGCCCGACCTCACTGACAGCCCTTTCCCCTGAGGACCACCTGTACTGATTACGTGCCCTCTCCTCATCGTAACTCCTCTATTTACTCTCAAGTCAAGCATCATCCATTCCACTGAGGCATCATCCTTCCCTCACCACAGTTGGAGATTTATAGTTAGATAATGTGAATTTTGGATGAATTACCATTGTGTTAACATCATATGAATTACATGTCAATTATATCTCAATAAAACTGGGGGGAAACCCCCAATATATGAGGAAAGATAATTGTATGCTATAGAGCAGCAAATTGAAAAACAGCTTATTTAATTATAGTTGATTTACAATATTACATTAGTTTCAGGTGTACAGCACAGTGATTCAGTATTTTTGCAGATTATATTCCATTACAGGTTATGACAAGATAATAGGTGTAACTCCCTGTGCTATACAGTATATCCATGTTGCTTACATAGTTTATATACAGTAGCTTGTTAATCCCATTCCCCTAATTTGACCAACCTCCCTTCTCTCTCCCCTTTGGTAACCACTAGTTTGTTTTCTGTATCTGTGAGTCTGTTTCTGTTTTGCATATACATTCATTTGTATTATTTTTTAGATTCCACATATAAGTGATATCGTATAGTATTTGTCTTTCTCTGTCTGACTTATTTCACTAAGCATAATATTCTCTAGGTCCATCCATGTTGCTGCAGTTGGCATTATTTCATTCTTTTTTGTGGTTGAGTAATATTCCATTCTGTATACGTACCACATCTTCTTAACCCAATCATCTGTTGATGGGACTTTGGTTGCTTCCATGTCTTGACTATTGTAAATAGTGCTGCTATGAACACTGGGGTGCATGTATCTTTTTGAATTAGTGTTTTCATTTGAAAAACAGTTTTTCCATAATGTACTGAAATGACAGTTAAACTGTTAAAAAGGCATTAACCCAGTGGTATGCTTGGGGCCAGCTGATACTGACTTGTGAGAACTGATTGTTAAATTTTTAGGAATTTTTTGACCCAGTTGTTAAATACAGTTGTTTTTGAAGCTAAATTATATAAGCTTACAATTTTAAAAATTACATTGAAAACAAAGCTCATAATTTCTCAAAACTTACCACTTCATAGTAATTTTACGATTATATATTCTCTTGAGGTTATTTATAGCTAGTGTTTATGTCTATCGTATCTGTAATGATGTGCTTCTCTGTATTTCTTCCCATCTGCCTGTTCAGTGATATCCTCTTGGTTGCCTGAAATAGCCACAGTAGGAGCATGTACACCGCAGAAACTGGACTGCTACAAATCAGGGCTCCCCCTCCCCCCAGGAGCCACTTGTCAAACATTGACCAACACACCTTGTCTAGCCCCATAAGGACAAAGAGAGAACAGGAATGGAGACAACAGGAGACAAAAAAAATGTCAACAATATTCTGGAAACTAGACAAGCAGATGAAAGAGAGTTAATTAATTTAGCAGAGAAGATACAGCCAAAACCCAAGCCCATAGGGAGGAAGCCTGGAAGAAGCAAGCCAACTTCCACAGAACCTTAGAAAGAAACAGAAATTGGTTCCCTTTGTGCAGAATATAGGTGCAGGTGCACTGAAAACAAATGTGTTGAAAATTTGTGCAAGGAATGAGGAGACTCCCTATTTCTTCCCACAAACCTATGCAGCCAGGCCCTGGGAGAAAAGGTTGATCAGAGATCATCTGGGCAGTGGGCACAGCTGGGAGCTGGCATGTGACCTGCTGCTGAAACAGGATTAAATGACAGTCTGCATTTTGGATTATAACACCCTGCAGTCTCTTCCCCCCTCTTGGCTCCCAGAATGCTGGCAGTGAGGCTTATACCCCACAGGCAGATCAGATGATTCATCTCTAGGGAAGCTGGCAAATCCAAGAGAAAAGACTTACAGAGACTGGCCTAGCAGGATCCCCTAATGAAACATCCAGGTTGCCGCAGAATCACCAACCCGGAGCCCACTGGTTCATAAACTTTGCCCAGGCACACATCCCCTTACTGTGAGCACTAAATCACCAGACATTGGCGGGAAGCCTCTAACATGAAGAAAAATTATTTGCAAAGTCAAATTCTATATCCAGACAAGCTATCAAGTGCAACAGTCGAATAAAGACACTTACAAAGTCCCCAGACATTTACCTGCCATGAACCCTTTCTCAGGAATCTACTGAAGGATGTGCTTCAACAAAACAAAGAATTACCTAAGAAAGAAGAGAGAAGCCCCAGGAAACAGAGGATCCAACACAGGAGAGAAGGAAAGAGGATTCCCAGGATGATGCTGAAGGGAAGCTCTGAGCTGGTAACTGCAGTGGGCCAAGGCGGAACCAGCCCCGAGTTTGGAGCAGGAAGACAGCTCCAGGAAGACATCCCCACAGGGAGGGAAACACAACTGAGAGATTACTAATCAGTGTTCATCATGCTGAGGAGCGTCTGGGGATGAATTACTCATAAACACCCAATAAACTACACAATTAAATAGATAAGGCAAATATTAACTCGGGGGTGGGGGCGCGGGGAGATGTACAAGAACCAAAATGTAATTATAATGCACGATGTAGACAGTCAAACTAATGCAAATACTGAGAGTGATTTAATCAAAAATTGTGCCGTCCCATAATTTATAATATTCTAACATGCACATACTTCTCACATTTTAACATCTTGGAAGTCAGACTGCACCACATGGTCAATGTGATAAGAAAGTATTGTTTCTAAGTTTAACTGGGAGCACGTTCATGCATTGTAGTGACTCATAAATAATGGTACATCTGATAATGGACGGCATCTAAGATGGGAAGAGAACTCTATGGGGAAGTGAGGGAGAACTATGAACACCTGTGTCTAGGAGCGGGGAGGAAAGCTAAACCCTCATCTTCCACAGCAATAAGTCAGTAGAACATTTCTAAAATTATGAAAGTAAAGATGCAGCTTTACAAACATATTGTTTAGAACGACTGCTGCCAATACCAGGAGTACCACTAAAAGCACAGCCAGCCGTTGGCTCTGGGGAACAGTAACTGGAGGTAAGAATGGGTGAGGCAGGAGGCACTGGGTTGTGATGTTTCTATAAGCCTCATAAACATGTGAATTTTAAAACTATATACATTAGAAGGAAAAGTAATATGTATAGAAATAAGAATAAAACGCAGCGCTCCATTTCAAGCCTCGCCAGAGGTTTTCAGATCGTGAAAATGAAGACGGATCTTTACGGTCTCCTCTTTCAGGACAAGGTGTCTAACCATCCCCGGGCCCCATCCCAGGCTGGTCTCAGGAAGGGAGGCTCCTGGGTGACGTGTACATTGTCTCACATGCCACCTCTCGCCTCCCATCTCAGGAAACTCTGGCTGCCTGATTTTTCACTCTCAGATGAGATAGCCGGTCTTCCGAGAAAGTGGAAACTGCAGGGCATACGACACATTTTCCAAATGCTCCCGTTCCCCAGAGCCCTTGAGACTGAGAAAGGAAGCTGGCGGTTTGGCAGGTGTGGAGGCCCCTTCCCGCAGACATCTGTCAGTGGCTCTGGAAGCGTGGGCCCCTCCTCTTTACAGAGACAAAACCCTGGATTCCTG
>NW_006799055.1:322219-328564 GCF_000442215.2 Lipotes vexillifer | reverse complement strand
CCTGCTGAGATGAGGCACCAGCATGTGCCAGCTGCACGTCAGCCTGGAAGGAGAGGGTGAGGAAACAAGAGGAAGATCCCTCCTGGTAAAGCAAAAGCTGCCGGCTCCTCGAATGTCAGCCACACGCACACGAATCCCACAGGCCAGGAGGCACCCAGCTGCTCCCCAGGACATCCGGGCACTGCCCGAATCTGCGCAGGGGGTGGGGGCGGGAAACAAACATCTGCGATTCTGCCAGGGAGCGGGGTGAGGCCACCGATGCTGGGAGTGATTTGGAATAAGCACCCAGGGAGCTCGAGGCGGCGGTCAGGCATTTGGGGGCCAGCGTGGCTGATGCGGGCCCCCACAGACCGGCATTCCGCTGCTGTGAGACGCTGCGGCCACACCACGCGTTCGTGTGCAAACACTTCACACCGGTCGGTAAACAGCCGCCGCCCGCTCGCCCAACACCGCCCGCCACCGCACAGCCAGCCAGCGGGGAACACACGGCCCAGCAGAGGGCCTCCAGGAGCTGGCGCGGAGGCCCCCCCCCCCCCCCTACCACTCTGAGATCAATCCAGTGGAACTGAACGTTTTGCCCCCCGCGGACGGCTGCTCTGGTTGGTCGGGCTGGCGTGTTAAATATTTTAAATCTCTCCCTCTGTAACTAGATCAGAGAGAGGCCAGGAAGCTGACTTCCTGCAGAAACCCCTCCGCCTTGCTCTCCCCGCCTCCTTTCGCCGTAGCCCAGCGTTTGCCGGTTTAGGACACCGGGGAGTATCTTTTGCAGTAAAAATGTCTCTTTCTACGTTCAAGAAGAGCCGCCCTCTTCTCATTCCCTGGGGGACCCTGATACTCCAGACTGCAAGGAAATTTTCCTATGTGCCTCTTCTTTCTGCTTCCCTAACTTGTTTATCCTGATGAAATTAGGTTAAAATGGCCAGGGGCAGCGTCCTAAAAGGGGAAGGTAAAGTTAGTAGAGGCCAACGTGCAGCCTCAGGGGCGCGTGCCGACTGGGAAGAAAACAGCCAGGGCCCGGGGTGGTGTGTGTGTGTGTGTGTGTGTGTGTGTGTGTGTGTGGTGTGTGTGTGTGTGTGTGTGTGCGCGCGCGCACAGCCCAGCCGGGCTTGCTGGAGGCCTCTGGGTACCACACGTTTTCGTCCTGGCTGCCAGGGGCCTCTTGCCCTTCACCTTCCCCCGTCTCTCAGCCACCATTTTCCATTTCCAGCCCCTGAAAGAGAGGGATCCCCTTGAGCCCTGGGCAGGGCCCAGGTCACAGATCTGAGGATTTCCCTAAGGATGCTCCCGGCTTCCTGCGCAGCCATGGGAAGGGAGCTGCTCCTTCCGCAGAGTGGAGTTAACGGCTGTTTTACCCTTGGGTGGAGGCAGGCTCAGGTCTTGCCAGCAGAGCCAAAGACAAGGCCCCCAGCTCTCCTGGCTCAGGGAGGGTTAGGTACCCAAGGGCACCCCACAAATGGCCTTTGGCCCTCACGGATGTGCACTGTGATATGGGGAACAGTTCAATCTGTTTCTTCTACCTCTATAGAAAACTTTCTCAATCTGTCAAAATTATAAGACTTGGGACAATTTAGCAAATGATCGTTTCGGTTTTGTTTTTGTTTGGCTTATTTGTTTTTTGGGTTGTTTTTAATGTGAAATCAAAGGCAGGCTGCAGAGTGGAAAGGGCCCACCCAGTAAGGACTTAAGAGGACCAGTGTAAATGCTGATCTCTCTGACCGAGGCCTTCTCTTCCTGAAATGCCTGGCCCAAAGGGTCGTGGTGAGTAGTAAATTTAATCCAGTTTGTAAAATGCCTTAAAAAGTATAAAGTAAAAAATCTACAAACAATAAATGCTGGAGAGGGTGTGGAGAAAAGGGAACCCTCTTGCACTGTTGGTGGGAATGTAAACTCATATAGCCACTATGGAGAACAGTATGGAGGTTCCTTAAAAAACTAAAAATAGAACTACCATATGACCCCAGCAGTCCCACTACTGGGCATATACCCTGAGAAAACCGTAATTCAAAAAGAGTCATGTACCAAAATGTTCATTGCAGCTCTATTTACGATAGTCAGGACATGGAAGCAACCTAAGTGTCCATCAACAGATGAATGGATAAAGAAGATGTGGCACATATATACAATGGAATATTAGTCAGCAATAAAAAGGAACAAAACTGAGTTATTTGTAGTGAGGTGGCTGGACCTAGAGACTGTCATACAGAGTGAAGCAAGTCAGAAAGAGAAAAACAAATACTGTATGCTAACGCATATATATGGGATCCAAAAAAAAAAAAATGGTCAGAAGAACCTAGGGGCAAGACGGGAATAAAGATGCAGACCTACTAGAGAATGGACTTGAGGATACGGGGAGGGGGAAGGGTAAGCTGGGACAAAGTGAGAGAGTGGCATGGACATATACACACTACCAAACGTAAAATAGCTAGCTAGTGGGAAGCAGCCGCATAGCACAGGGAGATCAGCTCGGTGCTCTGTGACCACCTAGAGGGGTGGGAAAGGGAGGGTGGGAGGGAGGGAGATACAAGAGGAAAGAGATATGGGGACATATGTATAACTGATTCACTTTGTTATAAAGCAGAAACTAACACACCATTGTAAAGCAATTATACTCCAATAAACATGTTAAAAAAAAAAAAGTGTAAAGTAGAATTGCCAATTTAAGGATACTGGTTTTCTCTTCTATTCCAGCAAATCGTAACCACTCTGCTTGCACTAGCTGCTCCAGACAGGGTCTATCCTCTGCCACCGTGCATGGGCTTCAGCCTGTCAAGGATGCCCATGGTCCTGCTACAGCACTGTGGGTTCTGGGCCAGCTGGGCCAGGTAACCCGGTGGCCAGAGTGGAAGAGATGATGTAAAGATGCGGCTTGTTTAACCTGGAGAAGAGCAGCTGGTCCAAGGGGCCGTGGTTAGAAGTCTTCAAATGCATGCGTGGTAGGAAAAAGATGAAAGTGTTCTGTACAGCTTTGAGAGGTGGAATCAAGTGGGCCCAGTGCTACGATTTAAGAGGTCAGATTTTTTTTTTTTCTAACCATCTTATCCATTTTAAAGTGTACAATTTGGTATTGTTAAGTATATTCACATCATTGTACAACATCTTGCAAAACAGAAACTCTATACCCATTAAACACTAATTCCCACTCACCCAAGACCTTGGCAGCCACCTTTCTACTTTCTGTCTCTATGATTTTCACTACTTTAGATACTTTGTGTGAGTGGAATCATACAGTATCTGTCCTGTTGTGACTGATTTATTTCACTTAGTATAGTGTGCTTAAAGTTCATCCATATTGTAGCATGTGACAGGATTTCCCTCTTTTTTAAGGCTATATAATATTTCATTGTATGTATAGACCACATTTTATCTATTCATCTGTTGACTGGCATTTGGGTTGCTTCCACCTGTTGGTTATTGTGAATAATGGTGCAATAAACATGGGTGTGCAACTATCTCTTTGAAATCCTGCTTTGCATTCTTTGGGGTATATGCCCAGGAGTGGAATTTCCAGATTATATGGTAATTCTATTTTTAATTTTTTAAGGAAATTCCATACTGTTTTCCATATGGCTGCACCACTTTACATTCCCACCAACAGTGCACAAGGGTTCCAGTTTCTCCAGGTCCTCGTCAACACTTATTATTTTCTGGTCTTTTGATAGTGCCCATCCTAATGCATGTGAGGTGATACCTCACTGTGGTTTTGATTTGCATTTATCTGATGATTAGTGATGTTGAGCATCTTTTCATATGTTTGTTGGTCATTTTTATATCATCTTTGGAGAATGGTCTATTCAAGTCCTTTGCCCATTTAAAAATTGGGTTGTTTTTTGGGTTTTTTGTTGATTTCTAGAAGTTCCTTACATATTCTGGATATTAATCTATTATCAGATACATGATTTGCTAATATTTTCTCCCATTCTGTAGGTTGCCTTATCACTCTGTTAATTGTTTCCTTTGATGCACTTAAGTTTTTAAGTTGGATGTAGTCTCATTGGTCTATCTTTGCTTTTGTTGCCTGAAGGCATATTTTTAAAGAAGTGAAGTGATACGTGTGCAGGGTAAAAAAAATGTCAAAAGAAAAAATATATATATACATATATATATGTATATATATATATATAAACATATGTATATGTCTACCTATACATATATTCATAAACATATACACATAAAATTCTCCCTTCAACCCCGGTACCCAATCTCACAGTTTCCTTTCTCAGAGGCAACCACAGTTGCCAGTATCTTTCCAGATAAAACCTAAACATATATTCATGTGTATCCTTCTTTTCAATTATATAAATGTCAAATGTATTATGGATCCAATCTCTTTTTCCCACTAAACAACATAACCAGGAGCAGAGAACCGATGTAAAGACTTTTCCCTGTTAGTACATGAGAAGAGTTTGTTTAACACCTGCCTGATATTCTGTAGAATAGACATTCCATAATTTGTTTAATCAATCCCCTTGTTAAAACATTTAAATGATTTCCGGGGACTTCCCTGGTGGTGCAGTGGTTAAGAATCTGCCTGCCAATGCAGGGGACACGGGTTCGAGCCCTGTTTTGGGAATACCCCACATGCCGTGGAGCAACTAAGCCCCTGTGCCACAACTACTGAAGCCCGCGTGCCTAGAGCCCATGCTCCGCAACAAGAGAAGCCACCGCAATGAGAAGCCTGCGCACCACAACGAAGGGTAGCCCCCGCTCACCATAACTAGAGAAAGCCCGCACGCAGTGACGAAGACCCAACACAGCCAAAATAAAATAAATAAATAAATAAATAAATGATTTCTAACCCTTCGCTGAAGTGAATATCTTTGACACATGTCTTTGAGCCCATGGGGATTATATCTGTAGGATAAATTGTTAAAAGTGGAATTGCTGGTCAAAGGCTTTGTGCATTTTAAACTTTGATAGATATAGCCACATACTGGGTAGATTTTACCCCAAAGTAATAAAGAATTTTAGCAACTAAAACTGCCCGAAGTGGTGTGGATTACTTTAGGAGATTGTGTGTTTTAAGGAAATCAAGACCAGGTTACAAATCAACTTGTTGAGAATGCTACTGGATATATTCAAGCGTTGTAAACTCATTGATCACAAAGTCCCTTCCCACTCTGATACTGTAATTTTCTAATAAATGCTATAGCCCAAGAGACTTCACGTATTTTTGCTGAATGTTGTTCAGTGATAAAGCAAGATGTGGGCTTGATTCACACTGAAAAGTACATGAAGGATGCACATGGATACAACCCATCCCAAAAGAGGCCCTCGTGTGAAGCAATGCTCTAAATTAAGGACTCGCACATGGTATGCTTGTACCATGTGGCCCTGGGCAGGTGGTTTGAGAGATATTTGGAGGCCCTTCGTGTCCTCTCCATCTGTCATCACTCACATTGTGCACATCTGGAACTCCACATACGGAAAAGTGCTCTGTAGCAGGTGTGGCCAAACAGGGAGAGCTGTTTCTGTGAAAGCCTTTGGTCAGGGTCCTCAGCAGCAGGGCCATGACATGGTGTGTTGTCATCTGATGCGAGGAGTGTGCTCATTGCTCTGGCTAATTAAAGAACTGAGGCTTCCCAGGGATGGAAAGTTCCCCACCTTGTACCAGCTCATTTAATTTCCAGCTGTAGATTTTTTGTGTTTGGTAAGATCTTTCTTATATATGCTGAATTGAGCTGAAATCTGTCCCCCCTTTAATGTCTGTTTGTTGGTTTTATTTCCTTTTAGAGCCATTAAATACAAAATTCTTCTTATTCTACATTCCAGACCTTCAGACACCTGAGTACAGCCGTCAGACGCCCATCAGTCTTCTCTTGTTTGGGTTCAGTCTCCTCAAGTCGTTACCCATTTGTTAGGTGTCGTGTTTTCCAGATGTTCACCATCTTAGTTACTCTTTTTGAACACCACCCAAGCAGTCAAAGGCCTCTGAAAGTGTGCTGCCCAGAATTGGGCCTGATCCTGGCCAGGGAAGGATAAGATGGAATCATTTCCTTGTTTTCCTGTGGTCCTTTTCTTTCAAACAATGAAGCCTAAAAAAGGCATGCCAGAGGTTTCTTGCTTCATGTCAAACATGCCTTTCCACATTTTGGGGTAAAAGCACCCTGGCTTCCCAGTAGGAAATTATTCTTCCCTTATTCTGAGAAGTTTTGAAGGCACCCCAGTCAGGGTTCTCCCTGCCCCCTCCTGCTGGGGTGGGAGGGGGCACAGAAAACCCACTTTAAGCCATTCAGACTCTGGTTCCTAGGGTTCTGAGCCTTGGGGAGAATGATGCAGCAGAAAACAGTAGAGCAGAGAAGTTCCGGTGGGGTAGGAGGAGACACAAAGTCTGTCCATTCATTCCTG
>NW_006799055.1:319835-322124 GCF_000442215.2 Lipotes vexillifer | reverse complement strand
ATTCCTGCTAATGGCCCGATCGTCTTCTCCCTGAGGCTTGGTTCTTCAGCATCCAACCACTATTCCGTACCTTTCCGGCAAAGGCCTTTTCCACTGAGTGTCAAAGTCTGTTTCCATCGCTTGCAACTAAAGAACCCTGACACCATCAGATTACCTTGTCGCGCCCCGCTTCCAACAGGGGCACATTGTGAACCAGACACCTAAATCTATTTCACAGGTTATGATCTGTTTCTATTCACACTCCTGACACCAGAGGCATGGGTTTTTTTCCCACACCAGCCAATTCTCCAACTCTCTGGACACCAACTGGGTGTTCTATGGCTTAATTCAATTCTGACACTAACTCTCCAGAGTTAGCACAGACCCCACAGGTTAAGGACTCAGTCCTACAAAACTGCACCCTCTTCAGATGCCAGTTGCAAGTCCCAGGGCCTCCTGGGACCGGCCAGCTATAAAGTCGGAGGTTCCCAAAACTCCCTCTTCAGATTCAATGATTTGCTACAACAGCTCACAGAACTCAGGGGAACACTTTACTTGCTAGTACCAGTTTATTACAAAGGATATTCTAAAGGATACAAATGAATAGTCAAATGGAAGAGATGCATAGGGGAGGGGGGTAGGTGGAGCTTCCATGCCCTCTCTGGGCACGTCACCCTCCCAGGACCTCAGTGTGTTCACCAACCCAGAAGCTCTCTAAACCCCATCATTTAGGGGTTTTGATGGAACTTTCATTACGTAAGTATGATTGATTGAATCTTTGGCTTTTGGTGATTAACTCAGTCTCCAGCCCCTCTCCCCTCCCTGGAGGTCAGAAGATGGGGCTGAAAGTTCCAGCCCTCTAATCACTTAGCTGGTTCCTCTGGTAACCAACCCCCATCCTGAAGCTCTCAAGCCCCCTCCCCCAAAAAAGTAACTTCAATAACATAAACTCAGGTGTGGTTGAAAGGGGCTCACATCATGAGTAACAAAAGATGCTCCTCTCAACCCTATTACTCTGGAAATTCCAAGGGTTTTAGAAGCTCTTGTGCTAGGAACTGGGGAATAAAGACCTAGCCCTTGTGCTAGGAACTGGGGAATAAAGATTTCTTATTATATCGCAGGACCACACAGATGCTGCCATTAAATCACATGTCCCCCCAGTTCTGTACTTGGAAGGTTGATCTGGGACAAAAACACAGCCTTTGAGGATCACGAGTCTCTCGTTTGTTCCCATCTATCCAATAGAAGATAACTGCCTGCTGATTTGCTAACTTACCATCAAGATCCACTGGCAAAAATGTTAAGCACCTGATTATAGTTCATGTGTATCGGCTGCTAACTTACTCTGTGCCTCCCTTCAAGGCGAGAAAATCAGTGTTCACGGAGGTTTCCTAACTGGTCAATAAGCGATGGACCTAAGCTTCAAACCCAAGTCTGGAAGCCCCAAAGCCAGGGAGAAATGAAGGATTCTCATAGAGTTCACGGCCCACAAGTGACCTGCGGAGAAGCTGTTATCTCCAACTACTTCGGAAGACCTGGAGGAAAAGGGCAGAAGACGTCCTTGGAGCCTGCTTCAGGATGCAAAAGCCTGTCTCCGATTCCATGTGCTAATTAACAGAGTGGTACAGCTAGAGGTTGAAGTCACTGAGTGTTGAGGTGGAGGTTTGAGGCATCCGATTTCCTGTGAGACGGAGGCCTGGGTGGGAAGGCTCCTCCCACCCAGCTTGCTCTGCATCCTGAGCAATGGACCAACATACTGATGCACCCCACATGCGTGTGGCGGCATCTCGTGGCGCCCTCTTTTGGATTCGGAGGTCACAAGAAAGACACCCCCGCATCCTCACAGTACCTGCTCACCCCATCCCCTCTCCCCTACTCCCTGCCTTGCTGCAATAGGGGCAACTCTTAGAAGAGGGAATTACCAACAGGAGAGACCTGACGTGTCCAAAGACAAGACAAACATTGTGGGGAAATGTTAGTTATGTTAAGGTAGATGTAGATGTTGCTTTTACTGAAGTTCTGTTTTGTTTTTTGTTTTGTTTTGTTTTGTTTCTCACCCAGATTTGGTAGTTTTAGATCCTAATTTTATAACCTTGGTCACTGGGAGAACCCTGACTGATTCCTATCACTTTAAACAGCCTTTTATAGTCACAGCATCTACAGTACATTTCCTCTTCTTTTTCAACATATCACATTTCTTGGCAGAAATCTCTAGCAGAAAGCACCAAAATTTTTATAATGAGGATAAAATCAAAATTTCACACATCAGATTTCTCTTGTAGACTATTTCTTCCTGTTCAATCTTTCCCT
>NW_006799055.1:306941-319233 GCF_000442215.2 Lipotes vexillifer | reverse complement strand
CCCTATTTTAACTTTTAGTGGCTAACAATTTAAAATTTGATTTCAGCATTATCCATTCATCGTATAGGATTTGGTTGCCAAACGGCATTTGCCCTTTGCTCTGACTTTAAAGTTTCTAAACTGAAAGACTTTGCCTCAGGAGCCTGTCTGCATTCAGGCAGTGGTCCCCTCCCACTTGAATTCCCAGGGTGAACTCCGGAATAGCTTCCCTGTCTCCATTTCACTTGGCTGCTAAGATTTTCCATTTTAAAATGTGTGCTGTGCTCTTGCTTCCAATGTGAAGGTTGTTTGTGATTTGCTGTTAAGAGTAAAGATCAAGTTCAAACCCCAAATACCAACAAGACACACTGCAGGGAGCCACAAGAAGAATCCTTCACTTAACTACCAAACGAGGCCAGGAGGCCAAAGTGCCTTTTGTCACTTCTAGCCGAGTCACCACGGTCCCTGAACCTTTTGCTTTTTCCCCTCTCTGCTCAGCGACTAACTCCGTCACGAATTTGACCCAGTTTGTTTGGCAAGATGTGATTTTTTTTTTTTAACTCGCGCTGCTTTTCCTGGTCACGACTCTCTCACAGGCATTTAGCGACTCCCTCTCGGCATCCATCTGGCCCTGCTGCCGAGCTGGATTGATGGCTGTCTCCCCAGCTGTTCCCTTCCAGCCCTCTCTCCTCTCCCTGGCAAATCCATATTCTACTTGCTTTTCTGCAGCATCTTGATGTCTCCAGCGTCTCCTGAAAATAGATAAACACTACTCTCCAAGGGAAGTGGCCAAGCAGAGGCCACAGATTTGTACCAGCTCAATAATATTCTCAGAAGGGAAGCATAATAACAACAGTGGTCACCGGTGTAAAGGCTTTGCATCATTTCCAAGTACTTTGGACTCACATGGTCTCATTTAACGTCCATGGTCACCCACAGCGCAGGTATGAGTGGTCCTTCCATTTTACAGGTAGGAAAGCAAGGCTCAAAGAGGTGAAGAACTTGTCTATACAGGGAGTGAGAGAGAGGCCAGGAGTTGAACCAACCCTCTTAAAAACTGCTGTATAATTTACATTCGTAAAATACGCAGATCTTCAGAGCTGTTTGATGAGTTTTGACAAATGTATATACTTGTGTAACTACCACCTGAAAAGGGTCTAGAACATTTCCATCACCCACAGACTCTGGGAGGGTGGGAAATCGGGAAGGCTATTCCGGAGTTCACCCAGGGAACTGTAGCACCCGTCCCCACCCTCCCCAGCCCTGTGCCCTTTCCCAGGAAGCCCTCCACCACTTTCTGGCTTCTACAACCTAGATTGGTTTGCCTCGAACCTGTCTTCTGACACCAAAGCTCCACATGGCACATTCCGTCCTTCTTTTGTTATACCATGTGCCGCGTCTTTGAAATGAACTCAGCGGCCCCTGCATGGCTGGAATCTATAGACACAGGACTGTAGGAAGCCACCTACATGGCTGGAATCTATAGACACAGGACTGTAGGAAGCCAGGCCATAGCCTTTCAGCTGAAAAAGTAGGTCAGCTGGTGGAGTGGACGTTGAAGTCTGCAATTCGGGGTACGTAGGGAGTGCAATCCCAAAACCACAGAAAGGCCCTCTCTCCAAAGTCCACCGTGAAGTTCAACTCACTGCTCTCGGGCCTCAACAGCACCTCTACGTACAGAGGGTTACTGAAGGAAAAGGTTCAAAAGAGAGGTCAGATTCTGCTTCAAGATCAAAAACACCAGACTCCAGTCCACACTTCCAGGACCTCCCCACCCCCCTGAGCTGCCAACGAGGTGTCTGGGGCCACCAGTGACAAGCAATGCTCTGAATTTTTACACTGGACTCGTGGACTTTTCATGACCATCAGGCATGTGTAGTCTGTCAACTGGGAGTTTTGCAACTGGAGGCCTCTGTTTTAGGGGGAAAAAAAAGAAAGAAAGAAAAAAGAAATAACAAAAGTCCATTCGATTTCTTCCAAGGATATACAGTCAAGGGAACTAACTGCTGAGTCACTTTAGGTCAAATTCCTATCAGGCTTCCATTAATGAAGGGACACATAATACAATTAACCTTATCTGCTTATTTGTCCACAGTTTTATGCCAAACTCTTTGTTCACCGTAGCAGGTTAACTGGTTCCTCTTGGATCTTGTTTATACACAGTGGAGTGCTGGTCAATGTTTAACAGTTGATTCTCTGCGAGGGGAAAATGTAGGCTTGATCTGCAGCGTTTGCCGGTTTCTGCCTGGCCTGGACGGTGGGTTTGGGAGACAGGCTGTGTGATCAGGCTCCCGCACCGCCCCCGAAGCACATAACACCTTCCACTGATGGAACACACGTTTCCCCCACAGGCAGCACAGGCAGCACAGGCAACTGGGAGTGGCGGGAGGGTTGGCGGGAGGGCGGCCCCACCAGGCACGTCAGCCATCTCCAGGGTGAGTGATCTGTGGGTGGCCCTGTCCCCTCTGCCTGCTCTCCCAGGCTCTCCCACAGCAGTCTTCTCTCTCCAGAAGATATACTGTACAGTCAAGGGTCTGCAAGGGACGGCCTCACCTGGGCTGGAATTCCCAAATAAGCCTTCAAAGTCATTTTGAAGCACAGAATAAATATTAGCCAGCCCGAGATGAATTCCCACAAATCCTCAATCCAGAGAACCTGAGTGACCGGCCTCTACTTTTGATTCCTTTGCCTGAATTACTAGCTAGTCTTTAAATGTTTTTAGACCCTCCCTAAACATCCAGCCTTCTTGTTTTGTTTTGTTCTTCCCTTTAGAAGACTAATCGCAGAAAAGCACAAACATGTAATCATTTCCTGCTCCCGGATGAGCATCTACGGGCTTGCAGAGAGGAAGGGATTGCAGGAAGGTGCTTCAGCCTAAACTGCGGCCAGGAGCCAGTCCTAAGGTTAATTCGTATAGGGAGCGTGCCATCACACTCCTCCCCTATAAAGCGATGAGAGTGGGAGAAAAGATTCTTGGATATTTGCAGGCTCATAAAACAGTTTGTGTGGTGGAAAGATTGTGTTCCTTTTCTATCGACATGCGTTAGGTCAGCCAAGCAGCCCAGCTCCCACTTTGCTGGCATTCGCTGCATCACGCGGCCTCTTCACCCCTTTAATTAGCGCTCACTCCTTCCTCCAGAACTTGACCTGATTCTGCATGACCTTTCCCAATCTCCCCTCCACTTCCTGTCCCAACTTGTCCCTGCTCTGCATTCTGCTCTGCACATTTCTTTTACAGGAGCATTGTGTTACATTTTTAAGCCTTCTGATGACTTTAACGTATTTCAAATAATTGTCTCGGCTTCCTATCTCTCCTGTTCAGCCCAGCCTCTTTCATGTCATACGGTCATTAAATTCCTCATACGGGCACTTTGCTGACTGTTATGGAGGGATTCAAAGATAGCCAAGAAGAGGTCCCTGCCCTCAACGATTTTGAAATCTAGGAGAGGGGATACTTATAATAATACCTGAGCAAAATTGACAGCTTTCTCTCTGTCAGGACATTTCCTTCCATTACCTTCAGCCTCATAATAATCCTTGAAATAGACACTAATGTTATTCTCATTTTACATATGTGATCACTAAGGCTCAGAGAGGTTAAGTAACTTGCTGAAGTCACACAGCTGGTAAATAGTGAATGTAATTTTGACCTGGGAGTTCTAGCCCAAATGATTCCAAAAGCTGAGCCCTAACCACTGTGTGACATGGTAAGTACCAAGTAGCGATAATCTGAGAAGGGAAAGTGCTGACGGCAAAGCCAAAACAGAATTTAAGAACTGGGTGGTTTTAGAACATGAGATAAAAACCAGAAGTGCTAGAGGAGAACCTTTTCTTTAGGAAGGACTGGGCTCCCTGGCCCCAGGGTACTCAGGCAGAAGCTGGAGCCATCTGTGACGTTCTGGGTGCATGCCAGCACCTGGAAGAGGCCTCCGTAAGTCCTTCAGCTCTTGCCATGATGATTTTGGCAAGTGTCCTATAAGCTGAGCCTGGAAGGAAGGCTTCTTGTTTGGTGTGGACTGAGAGGAGAAGGTGTCTGGGGTGGAAAGAACCCAGGGACCAAATCTCCAGAGTGAGAACACACGAGGTATGCCTCTCATTTTGACTGGAGTCCCCACAAAGCTCACACATTACCTGGGTCAGGAATATATATACATATGTAAACACAACTGCTGTGTGACAGTTAAAGAAGCAATAAATGTCATCATTTAAGCCAGTGATTCTCAAACTATGCTCCTGAATTTATTCCATAAGCTAGACTCAGGAGTTCTACAGGTAAAATTAAATAATTGCAGTTATTACAAATTTTCAGGGGTGGCAGAAGCGTCTGGGTGTCCCAAAGGCATCTTGACCTCAATAGATTCATTTGAAATTTGTCTCTTAAATTTGTCTTCAAACTTTGGCAACTGCTACACCTTATCTGCCAGTGAACAGGGACACAATAAAACAAATAAATGAGCAGAGCTAACAAAAATGAGCAGAAAAACACAGAAATAACCAATTAGGTTTGGTATGACAGCTTGATTTTTCTTCATGGATAGTTGGTGGTACTTTTAGATTGCATATATATATTACAGTCATCCTTCCCACCCATAAGATTGTTCTTAGATCACTTAATAGAAACAAACACATCAATATTTCATGGTGTTCTACAAAGAGCAGCACAGCTTCAGGTGTTCTCCTTTGCCTTCTGAATGTGCCGTGTGGCTGAGTGATGATTATATAATTATTTTACTGCAGTGTGGATAAAGGTGTAGAAATTCTAGGGACTTCCCTGGTGGCGCAGTGGTTAAGAATGCAGGGGACACAGGTTCGATGCCTGGTCCGGGAAGATCCCACATGCCATGGAGCAACTAAGCCGGTGAGCCACAACTACTGAGCCTGAGAGCCACAACTACTGAAGCCCATGCGCCCAGAGCCCGTGCTCCACAACAAGAGAAGCCACCACAATGAGAAGCCCGCACACCGCAACAAAGAGCAGTCCCTGCTCGCCGCAACTCGAGAAAGCCGCTCGCAGCAACAAAGACCCAACGCAGCCAAAAATAAAAATAAATAAATGAATAAAATTGATTCTTAAAAATAATAATAATAATAGAAGTGTAGAAATTCTAAATGTGGGACGTACGGTTAGGCTGGGGGAGGACATTTTGAAGGGTTGGTGGAAAATGGTTCCATTTAAAGATACAACATACAATACAAGGAGATGCCAGGCCTTCTCTCCCATTAGCTGTGTTTCCCCCGCAGCAGGGACCCTCCACCCATGAAGCTGTATGGGAATCACCCCAGGAGCTTTTTCAAAATGGACCCATACCACTACCTCCCCTGAGGACACCTCACCCCCAAGCCTGTCTCAGGCCTCTGGCTTGTGAGAGTCTCAGAGGCCCATGGGAGGAGGAGGCCACGCACAACATGAAAGGGCCTCACAGGAGATTCCCACCCCTTCACCTGCTTTAAGAACCTCCACCTAGACTCCAATGATCAGGACCATTAACGATGTTTCACCAATGATCTAAATGTTCCCATTTTAAACAGTCCCTTTGGCCAGCACCAGGCTGTGACTCTCATCTCCCCGCCGAGCCCACCTTTCTCCCCTGCCCTGTAAGACAGCCAGCACTGGGATACGATGTCCCAAGCCCTGAAAGCGGCCCCTGTGACCGATCCTCCTGCAAAGCCAGTGTGGACCAGAGCATCTCTGCCCACTGGAGCCTGGTCAGCACCAGTGTCTTGAGCTACTCAGCCTGGAGCTGATGCCACCCCAGCCTCACATCGCTGGTACTGCCAGAGTCCCCAGTCTGCTCCCAGCTGAGCCCGTCTCTCCTCTGAGGTTTCAACCAGCTGCTAGACGCTGATGATACCAGCCTCGGCTTCTGGAACCGCCCCTTGGACCTTCTACCTAAGCACCCGCCAGGCACCTCTAACTCAACATACTCAAGACTGAGCTGTCATCTCCTGTTCTAGCCCAGCTCCTCTCCTATAACTTCAAACTCAGTGGGCAGTACCACCATCCACCGGGCTGCCCAAGCTAGAAACCTGGGCGCCATCGCTGAATTCTCATTCTCTCTCCCACGACCCTTCACCCATAACTGATCAGACATCGAGACCTGCTCATTTTATTTACCTGGCTTTCCTAGATCACAGTCCCAGCTCAAGTCCTCATCATCCCATCTGGATTTACTGCAACAGGTCTCCTGGGCTCAGCCTTTTCCCCCATGAATTCCACCCTCCGTAATGCTGTCAGAGAGATCTATATATTTACAAAGCAACTCACATAATCAATGACACCATCAATGCTGGACAGCCAATAGAGCCCAAGCTCCTTCATATATATACAAGCCCTGTGTTCCCCACCTTTATCCCCTACCTCACCTTGCCCGGTATTTTAAGCCCCATCAAGACAAAACTGTTTCTCTGTTGCCTCCCTGTTACTTAAACCTGATCATGCTACCACCTCCTTTTGCCTTGAAGGCTGACATTCAACAGATATCACCAGCCATCTCTGATCCCACCTCTCCCCTCCCAGGGCTAGACGGCCTTCCCAAAGTCCCCATGACCCCCAGTGCTTGCCCCCAGGTCACCCTATCAATTTATACTGTCTGTTTATGTTTGTCTCTTCCAGTGAATGTGAGCTCCTTGAGGGCAGGGACTGTGTTTTCTACTATCTCTGAACTGCCAGTCATAGAGCAGAATTTCACAGAGGATGAAAATGTAAAGCAAACTGCAGCACAGAAGCATTGGCCTCCCCGGCCTTCCACCAGGAAGTATGAAAGTCGTGACCACCCACAAACCTGTCCACGGTGTCTCATCCTGTGGGCGTCTCTTGACTATTAAGACATCTCCCCTAGTCTCTAAAGCAGAGGCCTGGGGGAGGGGAGGACGCACAGGGCCTTCTCTCATTCAGCCCTTCTCCGTCTCCACATGTGGACGTACGAGAGACATCAGCCAAGACCCAACACCCCACCAAGCCCTGTTTCCCAGGACCGGAAGCCACCTGAGGTGCTCGGTCACCTCCCTGGACACACACACAGGTCAGGCGTCTCCTCCCTGCCCAGCTCTGCTCCCATGCGCCCCCCAATGGCTTCCTCCGTGGCCTGAGTGCCCCCCCCACTGGCTTGGCCCCATTCAGCAGCCACCTGACGACTGGCCTGACACCCTGCCAGAGTTCTGCTTGCCCAACCTGACCCTCTGAGAAGCAGCGAGTACTGCTGGGCCTTCAAAGGGCGGCCCGTGCCTCTTAGCATAGTGTCAGAGAGGAGAAACATGGCTTCTGACATGGAAATCTGTTCCGCTCCCCCTTTCTGATATTTAGTTGGGTATTTACCAAGTGCGTGGCACTCACTCATCAACCATCTTACAAAGGGCAATTTAATGTCATGGGTGAGAATATGGGCTCCATAGACAGGCCCGGGTTCAAATCCCAGGTCTGGCACTTAGTGGTTGTGTGTCCTTGGGCAAGTTACTCTCTGTGCCTTTCTGTGCCTCAGCTTCCCATCTGTAAAATGGGAATGATAGCAATACTGTCTCCATCACAGGATCGCTCCGAGGAATAAACGAGCTAACAAAGAACAGTGCCGGGGATGTTGTGAGGGTTACCCAAGTACCAGCTACCGTCACACACTGTATGTGTGTATCTCAGCAACTCCTCACAACAACCTCATTTTACAGATAAGGGAGGACTGAGACGCAGCCAGGCCAGAGCCAAGCTCCCCCAGCCTCCACATCCTCAACCGCACAGGCTGCACACGGCCCAGATCCCCTCAGCCCTGGGGCCAGGCTTCTGTTCCCGAGGGTTACACTGGGCAAGACGTTCTGCACCCTCATACAAACATTGCTTATCTTTTTAGTAGGAAGCGTGATCTAAGCTAATTCGGAAGTAGGGAATGTCTCATACTAAAAAACAGTTCTCTTTATGAAAACCAAAGCAAATGTAAACAAGAACCCTTGCCAATTAAAACCTGACCAAGCCACTCCATTAGCAGGAAAATGATGGGGTGTCAGAGCAAGGGCTCGGGGTTTTGAGTTTTGACTCGGTGTCTTCAACAGGCACCTCCACGGTGCCCCGGGACCATCAAAGACCTGTGCACACAGACCGCGGCTGCAGGCGGGGCTCCCGTGCCTTCAGCTGCCGAAGGTTGTCTGGCAGGAAGCGCGCTGGTGCCCTGGTGGTTTCTGGGGCCACGTGAGCTAACTGCCAGGTTATACTTCTGCAATTACAGCCCCCGGGGACCAGCCACGTGAAACGGACATTGGTGGCTCTAATTTAGAAAGGCTCAAGCAGCAGCCCTTCTAGTGCAAGGGAAAACTCGGGAAGGAAAAATTGACTTGAGTTCAGGTTTTGTGGTGACAAACAGCATGATAAACAGGAGTGTTGCAGCTGGATGATTAATGAGGCTTGGGAGCCTGTGCATTTGGCTTTGAAAGATTGTAAATACATGGGGCTCCTCGAGCACAGCCCATCGGTTACAAATTACAAGTCATCTTTCAATTGTTGTCCCGGTCCACCTCTTGTTTTGAACAGAGGGCACACACAACTTTCAACCCGCCAGCTGTGGAGTTCCAGGCACCCAGGAGCCTGGAGACACACCTGCACCCAGGTTGCTCTGCGTGAGCACGGTTAACAAGACACTGAGCTGGGATTCGACCAGCAACGTTCCTTCACCTCACTGCACGCTTTGGTGTCGACTGGAAGGCTTGGTTCTGACTCTTCAGTGTTCAGGGATAGTTACTTCATTAACACTTCTGAGATCCCATTTCTACACGTATCACCACTCACGGAGAAAAAGAGCTGTGCGGACCATTACTTTTAAAACGTAGTAGATGTGGGCTTCCCTGGTGGCACAGTGGTTGAGAGTCCGCCTGCCAATGCAGGGGACACGGGTTTGTGCCCTGGTCCGGGAGGATCCCGCATGCCGCGGAGCGGCTGGGCCCGTGAGCCATGGCCGCTGGGCCTGCGCGTCCGGAGCCTGTGCTCCGCAACGGGAGAGGCCACAACAGTGAGAGGCCCGCGTACCGCAAAAAATAAATAAATTAATTAATTAAATAAAATGTAGTAGATGTATTTGTGTTTGGAGAGGCTTAATGATACACTCAAGAATCCACTATTAGAAGTTGTTTGCTTTCAGGAAGAGAACATTATACCTGAAAGATATGTTTGAAGAAAATAACCATGTGGCAACAATCCACAGTATGCCAGTGCATTTGTAGCATAATCATTACACCTGCTAACTGGGGCTTCTTTGTGATTTCAGTCCTTGGTGTGAGATAAATACAAACACACACACACACACACACACACACACACACACACACACACACACACAAAACAGCAAGCATATGTGGTCGAAGCTTAAAATCTCAGGCTCAACAATACAAAAGACATTTGAGTCATTTGTCTCAGACTCAGCCGGAACCTACTTCTAACATGAATTCCCTTACCTTTTGAAATTCAGGACAGTAGATATTGAGTTTACCTGGGCTCTTTGTAATTAAACTCAACATTCATCTTAGTTGGAAGAAATTCTCTTTCAAACTGAGAAAACAGCTTCCCTCCAAGTTTAACCAAATCTAAGAAAAGTACGATTTGATTGTTTTTCTTTTCATTCCTTTTCCTTAAATGCACTGGCCAGAACTGTCGCTGGTCTTTAAGCCAATCAGTTGAGCAATATCTGGTCAGACCCCCTTAAAAACACATTCCTCTCTCTTCGTTGTATTTCTCCCATACAGTTAAAGTGTGAAGTATTTCATAACCTATGGGGTTTGCACCTGGCAGAGTGGCCCGGCCAGAGCTGTCTGAGCTTCACGTGGTGCCGCCCTTGCCCAAGCAATCCCTCATGCCCCTCCGTTCTCTAGAAAGCTCTGTGAGTCAACAGCAGATACTTTACTTGAAGTGTTTCCTCCTGGGGGGAGAAAAAGGCAAAGACTCCTGCCCTTATCTGCTCTTATTCAAAGGCTCTCCTAGTTATGGGACAGAATTTCATCAGAAAAGACGGGACAATTAAATAAATTCTGTTTCCCAAAAGTAACCCACAGTCCGGGAATTCCCCGGTGGTCCAGTGGTCAGGACTCCGTGCTTTCACTGCAGAGGGCCGGGGTTCAATCCCTGATTGGGCAGCACGGCCAAAAGGAAAGAAAACAAAAAAGTAACCCACAGGAAACCAGAGTTACCGAGATATCCCATGACTTTTGTTGTTGTTGTGTTCGAAGACAATGTGGACTAAAGCACGACCACCCACCTTGTCACATGAGCCAGAAACCTGGAAGTCACCCATGTCCTCGCCTCCTGGCTTTGTCCCTCTGTGCAGTCAGTCACCTCGTGCTGTTGAGTGTACCTCTCGCCAGCCTGGAATCCACCCGTGGGCTTTGTCCCCTCACCCCTGCCCCCTGGACTGGAGGTCTCTGTGCTGCAGTCCTGCCTTCCCCGTGCCTCCAGCATGGCTACGGCAGTGAGGGCTCCAAATGCAAATTCAACCAACTCGCCTTCCTAGCAGGCTCCTCACCACCCACACAATAGCGTCCCAACGCCATAGTGCGGCGTGCAAAGGCCTGCAGGACCGTGCTTAGGCCGCCCCGCTTCTTCCCGGTGACCACACACATCTCACTGTCCTGTGATTAGATGTGTGTGTGTCGGCCTCACCTCCTTCACCGCGAGATCCTTGCGGGCAGGCCCCGTCTCTTTCAGATCGGGACCACCAGCGCCTTACATGGGAAGAGCTCCCTAACTAAATGAATCTATAATCTAAAAAATAATTTTTATGCCCTGCCCTAGTCCAGACAGGATTTGAGCTATAGCAAATGAGTAAAGTTTACAAATACAATCTCCATCCCACTCAGACGGTAAGTATACTGACCCCTAGCTTATCTGATGTGTTCACGTGGGTTCATGAACACATCAAACAAGCTATGAGGTCTGTGACCACCTTCAGAGGGCTTTGCTATAAATATTAATAAATAATATTAATAACTGCTGCCATGTGATGTACGTATCAAGCACTTCATATTGCATCTCCACAAGTCTCTAGAGCAGTTTCCTCCTTCACAGGTGAAGAAGCCACGGCAAGGCAAGGTTAAGAAATGTGTCCAGAGTCACACAATCAATAATGAGAGAAGACTGGGTCCCGGGGACTTTTTCCCTCCAAGGCCCGGGCTCCTCCCGCTGTGTCACGCTGCCTCTCTGTTTAAAGCCTGGCTTCTGACCTGATGAGCGCTGCCAACAGTTTAAAAACAGTTTGCTTATGTCATGGGCGGCAAAGGCTGTGGCAGACACTGCAGTGTGGCCTTAAAGGAAGAGGCCAGAACTTACGCTTAGAGAAAGTACTACCCGAACCCTGATCACGTCTGCCTTTAGCCACTACCCGCACCTCCGGGCTCATACTCAGGAGCCTTAGAAGCTGCCGAAGAGACACCCTGACCGAACCTAGTAAACAGGCACCCTGACTATTGGCATCGATTGCCCGAAGGGTACCCTGGAAACAACTGTAAGATCTGCAAGCCCCTGGGAGAGAGGGTTTGCTCCAAACTCCTTTGCAACTCACCCACGACAGGATATCTGGTCTGCTTTCTAGGGATGGAATCAGTCCCGGAGACTCTCAGGACAGAGGCGGCACACCAGGGTTCCAGGCTCTGGGGATGGGGGTGTGGAGGGAGAAGCTGCGGAGATCACTCAGGGGAAAGACGCAGTGACTTAGGTCCCTGTGAGCCAAGCGGACCGACCCCTAGATGGGAAGAGCTTCAGGCCGGCTTGTTGCAGCAAGCACTCTGCTCCCCCTGGATAGCTAGCGTGTTCCAAGAGCCCACCTCATTGCTGCAAAAGGCAGAGAGAAGTCCCCAGCCAGGAGTCAGGCAAACCCCCAGCCAAGACCCGGCAGCACGCTGTAGGGGGCTGACTGAGGCTAGCAGACCAGGGGAGGAGGAGAGAGGAGGGAGCTGCTATTTACTGTGCCAAGTCCTAGGGGTTTAGGCCCTGAACCAAGATGAAAAACACTGCTCTCGCCTCACTCGAAACCACTCCAACCTCCTTGTAGCAAGACTTCCTATGCACTCAAGTCTGTAACGCTAGAGATCTTCCAACTCCCCTGCCCTGGGGTTTCCGTACGTAACCTCCCAGGTCAATTTTAAGAACAATAGCATCTTTTTCCAGGCTTACTCCCTGCTCCAGGTGCAGGATGTAGTGTGAGACTGTTCGTGGCCACTCCACTGCCCGCCGGAAGCACAGAGGTGGGCGTGCTCTGGAGCTTCTCCAGCAGGGGTGACAAAGGCACTAATGTCTAGTCAATCTCTAGCCTCACGGGTACCGAGCAGCATCAACACAGCTTCCTGGGTC
>NW_006799055.1:288047-306893 GCF_000442215.2 Lipotes vexillifer | reverse complement strand
AGCAGCTTTCCTGTCTGCAGCAGAGGCAGTGTGGCCCGGGCAGCAACTACCTGCCCAGGCCAGTTTTGCAGCATGGCTCTGGGAGTTGGACCTGGATGCCCTGCCTGGAGCCTCCTTCTCCAGCCACCATCCTGTAACCCAGTGGTTCTCAGAGGGAGATTACTGGACCAGCAGTATCATCAGTAACTGGGAACTAGTTATAAATGCAAATTCCTGGGCCCCACCCCAGGCCTGCTGAATCAGAAGCTCTGGCAGTGTGGCCCAGTAACCTTGGCTTTAACAAGCCTTTCTGGTGATTCTGACGCATGTAAAGTTTAAGAACCTGTGCTACAAGCCAACAGCCTACAGTAAATCCACTTTGGCTGAAACCAACTAGAGTGGAGTCTGTCTGCAACTTAACCCTGACTGAATCACAGTTCCTGCTCTCACGTTGTCCATAAGGAACACAATCAATTACGACAGAACAGCAGGATGTTCTGGAGAAGAACAAAATACACTCACTTCACCGAGTCAACAATGGTGATCTCCCAACTTCTTTCATTATAGAGCCTTCGCAAAATTTTTGAACATCTACCCTCAACAGTTACACTTATTCCTAAATTTTATAAATACTCTATTAATATATCATAAAACACATATAAACAGGACCTTAGCTGATGAGATTTTTAAATGAACATAAAACAAACTTCTAATGTTTTCATCCTGCACCCCCATGGGTGACACTTTTAGTGATCACTGGTCTAGAATGTAGGAAAATCTTCCAGCAGAAGTAATAGCAGAATCAAAGAAATTTAAAAGATGGTGAATGACGCATTTGTGGAAATGTAAGTAGAAAACAGTGACTGTAAAGAAGGAGGGGGTAACCAGAGCTGATGATGATGATGATGATGACAAGAAATAATATTATTGAGCAAATAACATTGTCATTTAGCTCTGAAAGCAACCCTGTGAAGTAGAATTATTACCTCCTTTTTTAGGTTGGGAAATGGAGGCTCAAACGTCTCCTGTCTAGTAAGAGGCAGAGCTGGGCTTTAAAACCAAAGTCTGAGTCTTCCACTGGCAGTTTCTGGCTTGGGCTACTGTGTGGTTGGTAGAGCCATTGGTTGGGGCACAGAATTCCAGAGGGAAGATGATAAGTTTTGTTTTGACGTCTGAGGTACCCATGAGATATCCCAGTGGAGCTATCCAATACACAACTTAATATATGACAAAGGTGCTGAAACAACTGAACATCCATATGTAAAAAAAAAAAAAAAGGCACTTTGATTCATACCTCATACCATATATAAAAATGAACTTAACATCGGCATAAACCTAAATGTAAAACCTAAATCTATGTTTTGAAGAAAACATAGGAGAAAATTTTGGTGACAAGATTCGGCAAAGATTTCTTAGCTATGACACCAAAAGCACATTCCATAAAAGAAAACATTGATAAATTGGATTTCATCAAAATTTTAAATTCTGCTCTTTGAATGACACTATTGAGAGAATGAAAATAAAAATCACAGACTACAGAAAATATTTGCAAAGTATGTATCTGAACCTGTATCCAGAATACATAATGAACTCTCAAAACTCAACAGGAAGAAAACAAACAATGCAATTTAAAAATAGGCAAAAGGACTTCCCTGGTGGCGCAGTGGTTGAGAGTCCGCCTGCCTCGGCAGGGGACACGGGTTCGTGCCCCGGTCTGGGAAGATCCCACATGCCGCAGAGCAGCTGGGCCCGTGAGCCATGGCCGCTGAGCCTGCGCGTCCGGAGCCTGTGCTCCGCAACAGGAGAGGCCACAACAGTGAGAGGCCCACGTACAGCAAAGAAAAAATAAAAGAAGTAAAATAAAATAAATTTTAAAAAATTAAAAAAATAAAAATAGGCAAAAGATTTGAGTGGACACATCATTTAAAAGGAGATACATGATGGGGACTTCACTGGTGGTCCAGTGGGTAAGACTCCATGCTCCCAGGGCAGGGGGCCCAGGTTTGATCCCTGGTCAGGGAACTAGATCCCGCACACATGCCACAACTAAGAGTCCGCATGCCGCAATGAAAATCCCACATGCTGCAACTAAGACCTGGAGCAGCCAAAATAAATAGGTAAATAAATAATTTTTAAAAAGGAGATATATGAATGGCAGCAATCGATGCTCAACATCATTAGGGAAATGCAAATTAATATCATAATGATATACCACTACATACCTATTAGAAAGGCTAAAATCAAAAAGACCAACTATACTAAGTACTGGCAAAGATGGAGAGGAACTGGAACTCTCATATGCTGCTGTTGACAATGCGAAATGGTATAGCCATTTTGGAAAAAGTTTGGCAGTTTTAAAAAAGTTAAACGCACCTTCCATATAATCCAACCATGCCACTTCTATGTATCTTCCCAAAAGAAAGAAAAGCATGTGTTCATACAAAGACTTGTGCATAAATGTTTACAGCAGCTCTATTCAGAGTCTCAAAAAATTATAAACAAAAAAATTGATTAAACCAGGCGAAAAAAGGAGATAAAACCATTATGGTCGAAGATAATAACTTGGTATAGTCAAGAATCAACTAAAATCAAGATCATGTTCTTGAAACCCCCGTTCTAGGATACTCCAACATTAAGAAATTAAACCCTTATAGGAAAGAAATAGGGAAATTTATCATCAGCAGAAAAGTTATAATTATTTTCATATTTTAAAAATAAAATAACATGGATAAGGCAGTAAGTAAAGACAATGTGGTACTTCCTCACTTTATATTCCTATTAACAAATGAAAGCTTTTTTTTTTTAGAAAGAAACTGTAAACAAACTTTAACATGTCCTTTTACAGGTAAATGGATAAACTGTGGTGTGTCCATCCCAAGGAATACTACTTAGTCATGAAAAAGGAATGAACTATTGATACACACAATGACCTGGATGAATCTCCAAATCATTATACATAGTGAAAGAAGTTACACAAAAAAGAGTGCATACTATATGATTCCATTTCTATAAAACTCTAGAAATGGCAAATTAATCTATAGTGACAGAAAGGAGATTGAGTGGTGGCCTGGAAGTGAGGGAAGGAGGAGGGACAGAGAGATTACAAAGGAGCTGGAGGAAACTTTGAAGACGACAGATACGTTCATTATCCTGATCATGGTGATGTTTTCATGAGTGAATATAGATGTCAAATTTTATCATATTGTACATTTAAAGTATAATAGATTATTGTATGCTAATTATCCCTCGATTAAGCTGGTAAAAAGGAAAAATAAATTAAAACAAAAAGTCACTCAATTTACATGGTAAATTTTTTTTTTTAAGAAAAGGTTATTCACAATAACCTTTGTGAATTGATTGGTTAAAAATCACAGTGCAACGCAGGGGACACGGGTTCGTGCCCCGGTCTGGGAAGATCCCACGTGCCGCGGAGCGGCTGGGCCCATGAGCCATGGCCGCTGAGCCTGCGCGTCCGGAGCCTGTGCTCCACAACGGGAGAGGCCACAACAGTGAGAGGCCCGCTAACCGCAAAACAACAACAACAACAACAACAACAACAACAACAACAACAACAAAAAATCACAGTGCAGCTATGATTAAACCGTGGATTGGTCTGCTAGGGCTCCCATAACAAAGCATCACAGACCTGGTGGCTTAAACAGCAGAACTGTATTGTCTTACAGTCTGGAGGCTAGAAGTCCAAGGTCAAGGCGTCAGCAGTGTTGGTTTTTTCTGAGGCCTCTCCCCTTGGCTTGTAGATGCCACCTTCCTCCTTGTCCTCACATGGTCTTCTCTCTGCACATGTGCATGTCTGTGTCTTAGTCACTTCTTCTCATGAGGACATAAGTCATATGTGATTACAGCCCATCCTAATGGTCTCATTTTAATTTAATCACCTCTTTAAAGACTCCTCTGTCTCCAGATACAGTCATGTTCTGAGGTTCTGGGGGTTAGGGCTTCAACATATGAATTGGGGAATAAGACACAATTCAGCCCATAATAAACCATGTTTCCATTTATATTACAACACTTACCGCACAGTTCATTTAGACATGGCCTAATTTCTTTTAGGATGTTCTGGTTATATGATTTGCATGATTCATAGAAGGGAGATTTTCTTGAATTAGCAATTCTACTAAACTACCAAAAGCTGTACCTGAGCCTCTAAAAAAAACCCCAGACAGACAAGAGATAAACAGGCAGGAGGAAATGTGATCTTTGGGGAGGTGGGTTGGTGGGGGAGACAGGGTTGGAGACATAAAGGAAGGCCTGGCAGTTATTCCTTCCAATGACATCCATTAGGAATGAGAAAAGAGACAGGATCACAAAGTTGGTTTCCCTTTATCTCAGGTCCTGGCTTACCATCAGTCTGCCTGGATGGACCCACATGAGGTTTCTGTCTAGTCTGGTCTGAGGCCTATTAGTCCCGGGTAACTGGAGAGACACC
Organism: Lipotes vexillifer; assembly: GCF_000442215.2. NCBI lineage: Eukaryota > Metazoa > Chordata > Mammalia > Artiodactyla > Lipotidae > Lipotes > Lipotes vexillifer. The sequence goes on along the minus strand of NW_006799055.1, from coordinate 302,467 downwards.
GCAACCTCCAAAGGAAACTCGTGACTTTACGACTTGAACAAACGGCCACATTTCCAGGCAAAGCTCCTTCCTTGCTGTGAGGCCAAACTGGCAGCTGCTGCATTTGTGAGCCCCCCTTTCTGTAGATGCCAAGGGCAGGAAATTCAAGCCAGAAATTCAGGCAGGTGGGGAGATCAGGTGTGACGTGAAGCAGGATACCCAGCGGACAACCACCTGCTGAGTGAGGCCCAAGCGTGGGCCTTTGAAAAGCCCTGGCTCACTAGTTCACACACTGAACTGTGTTTTTGTTCAGATGAGCTAATAAAGTTCGATTTAGAATCTGCATGAGGTTCTAGATTTCAAAGCATTTTTACTGGACCTGTGATGAAAATGTCCCCTTTGGTGTGAGACCCTTGGACTTGTATGTGGAATCGGGGAGCAAATATCTTACCTTGGGCTGGAGTTGAATTACCTGTAAACTGATAACGTGAGTGAGAGATAAACATCATCCTTTTGGCTGTCAGATATGCACCCCTACCTTGTACTACACCCAAAAGAATCATATAGTCCCTTTTCCAGAGATGTTTTTTTTTTTTTTTTTCGGTACGCGGGCCTCTCACTGCTGTGGCCTCTCCCGCTGCGGAGCACAGGCTCCGGACGCGCAGGCTCAGGCTCAGCGGCCATGGCTCACGGGCCCAGCCGCTCCGCGGCATGTGGGATCTTCCCGGACCGGGGCACGAACCCGCGTCCCCTCCATCGGCAGGCGGACTCTCAACCACTGCGCCACCAGGGAAGCCCCAGAGATGTTTTTAAAAGAAAAGGTAAATTACTTCATTTAGTTACATGTTTGACAACCCTCCCATACATTATTCCAATGCTGAGGTGGAAACAGGAGGATCCGAGGACCCAGCTGTGTTGCCAATTTGGGGGATTCATTTTGCCCTCTCCAGGCCTCCTTTCTTCACAGGGAACTGCTGCTGATTCTTTGATTTCTACCTAAACCTTCACAGAGTAAATTAAGAGGCAGGAAGACCTTAATACGATATTTGAGCTGGACTTAAGATCAAGTGGGCAACTAGAGAATTATGATTATTAAGGATTATGATTTTATTGATAATTATTATGGTGACCATTTATTACCTGCTATGTGTCAAGCACTGTTCTAGACTATAATTATATAATTTAATTCTCACCATAGCAAGAAGTAGATAATAATATTCACCATTTTTACACCGACAAAAGGAGGTTTAAGGAAATTCCTTGCCCAGGGACACACAAATCTTAAGCAGCAAAGCTGAGTTCAGCCCTAGATTTGTCTGATTTCAAAGCCCACCTCTTGCTTCTCCACCACCTCTCGCTTTTCCAAAAAAAGGCCTTAAAATATATTTTGGATTGTGTTTGAGTGTTGTTATTGGGTGAGTTATCTTTGTATGTCTATTTAGAATGTAAGCTCCTTAATACGAAAAGACTAGGTCTTTTTCTGGCTTTGTTTAGCAGAATATACATTTGTGTCTTTAAATTGTGACTTAAAGGTCTGCATCTGACTCGATTATTGTACCAACATTAGGCTCCTGGTTTTGACAGTGGACTGTTGTTATATAAAATTGTATTGTCGGGGAAGCTGAATAAAGTGTACGTGGGACTTCTCTGTACTATTTTGCAACTTTTTATGAGTCTTTATCTAGTTCAAAATAAAAGTATTTTTTAAATGTTACTTGATAATGATAATAAAGGGCACTGTGGTATATAGAACAAACAGAACCTGGTGCCAGGTTCTAAAGCTGCTCTTCAATAACTGCTCTGTGTGGCTTTGTATAAGTCCTATGTCCACCTGGGCCTGGCAAAGTCCAGATGGTGTCCGAGTCCCACTTGAGCCTTGAGTTATAATTTCTGTTGTTAAAAAAAATACATTCTACAGGAGTTATTAAGTGACCAGGTTGGGATTTGAACTTTTGATGGCTGGGTACCAACCTATATTCTTTCTTCTATAAAACACTGGAATAGAAGTTTCTGTGACCGCAGAGATGATTTGTACTTGTTCTGATTAATTGTGGCTAGCTGCTAATAATTGCTAATTGCTAATAATTGTGCAAATAATTGCTAATTACTCAACTGTTAAAGTAGCATTTTGGAATTCCCAGGACCGTCTGACTGTAAAAAAAAAAAAAAAAGAAATTTTAAATCTTGGCTAGGAAAAAAGAAAAAACAACATTCTAGACTTCCACTTTTGGATGCAAGAGTATATATACATCTAACTTGCTCCCTCCCAAAACACACTAAAACTATAGTAAAGAGATGTTTTAAAGACATGTCCACAAGGACAGGCAGGACAGGAGAAGAGACAACAGCAAGGAAATTACAGAAGCTGAGAGGCGGATGAGTGAGCGATGAAGGATCGACAGGCCTGGAGCTGGCAGTAGATAAAGCTAAGGATGAACTCATTTCACACTCCAGAACCTTCACGAAGCCCAGGAACCAACAGCACCAGGTGCCTCTGGAGACGGGGACACAAAGAGGGTGGCTAAAGGCCTGGGTGAAAACCCCGGAGACACAGATCTCTGGCTTGCTTTCCCCACTCTGCACCACTGAGAGACAGCTTTTCCCCATCCGACCAGAGTGTAGAGATTTCACGCTCTTAAGAGTGCAAGATAGAAGTGTGTGGGCTGGGAAGTTGAAAGTATCATGTGAAAACCAAGAAGGGTAAATGACTGTACACACAATGAACGCTGAGTGCTGAGACCTCCCTCCCTCCTCCCCCAGCTTAGCTCCCAGAACACGGGTAGTCAGGTCTAAAGCTTCCAGGCAGGAGGCTAAAATTCTGCCATGGAGAATCTGACCAGCCCAAGAAAAACAGGCCCAAGATATTGAAGTTAGGGAATGCTCAACAAATGGTCCACCCAGCCAGCTTGCCCGACAGGGAAGCTCACACTCAACAAATCCTGCCTGGAGCTCAGAGCTTCCAGTTAGTTTTTTGGTTCTAACTCTATTGTGAAGACAGATAGAAAACAAACAAGAGAAAAAAAGCAACTGGGAGTTTATGCAGGGAGAAGAAAACTTTCCCCCAAATAATTAATATCCTCAGAGAGTTGACAGAGGAGATATGCAAAAGGAACAGAGTGCTATTAAAAAAAGGGACATGTAGAGAACAAGAGCAGAAAGAGCTCTGGGAATTAAAAACATGAGTGCACAGATGACAAATTAAATAGAGAGGCTGGAAAAAAAGTTGGTGGGAAGTATCCCAGAAACTAGAGCAAAAAGACAGAAAATGCTAGAGAAAAGAAAAATAGAGGATGAGTCCTGTAAGTGTGATGTTTAAATAATAGAAAAATTCTCAGAAAGAGAGGTAAGAGAAACAGAAAAGAGGAAATCATTAACAAAACTATTCAAGAAGTTTTCCCAGAACAGAAGTACAGGAGATTCCAGAATGAAAGTGTCTACCAAGTACCCAACACAATGGATGAAAACAGACCAAGGAGCATCACTGGGAAATTTCTAAGCACTGGAGACCACTGGGATCAAACAAGATCCTACGGGTTTCCATCAAGATAAAATAGGCCAAATACAAGGATCAGGGAACACACTGACCTCAGACTTTTAAAAGGAAAAAGACAATGGACAGAGGGTCCAGTTCTAGGTAAGACGCCAAACGGATCCTCCACCCAGACTCTCCTGTGGATTGCCCTTATAAAACCTGGACAGAATGACACAGCAGCTGTTAGAGGAATCTGAAAAGTAAACAGTAACAGGCAGATTGACAAAGAAGACTAGAATCCAAAGTACCGCTAAACCAACAGCATGAGCATCATTCCTTCCTCTGGAATGTCCAGCTTTGACTCAAGGCAGTGTGACAGCCATGGCACACAGTCATGGCACCAATAGCCTGGAGTGCCAGGAAATGGAATATTATTCAGCAATAAAAAGGAACAAATTATTGATTCGTGCAATAGAATGGATGACGCAGATGCATCTTGCTAAATGAAACAAGCCAGATGCAAAAGACTATTATATGGTTCCCTTTATTTAACATTCTGGAAAAGGCCACACTATAGGGACAGAAAACAGATCAGTGATCACAAGGAGACAAGGTCCAGGGAGGGACTGACCATAAAGAGGAAGCATGAGGGCATTTTTGTGATAGAATTATTCTGCATCGTAACTGTAGTGGTAGATACACAACTCTATGCATTTGTCAAAATCCATAGACCTGTATGTACACCACAAAGAGTGAAATTTGCTACGTGTAAATTAAAACAAACAAACAAACAAACAAAAAAACAGGATGTGGGATTGACCCCACAAAAATTGAAGCCGTAACAAATTAACTTAAGTGTCACCAATGAAAAACATAACCACACGGAAAGGGGTGAAGAAAAGAACTTTTGGAGCTTTGAAAACGGTATTTAACAGGATACTGCCAGGTTTAAGACAAAAAGCACTCTATACAAATATAATACCTACTGCAGTCAGTAAATCTGTTTTTCAGAGGGGATGGGCTAGCACTTCTCCAATTACTTTATGTGCATACTAGGGTTGAACAACACAGTAAATACCGTGTAGATCACGAGAGCCAGGTTTCTCATTGTCAGAGAAAGAAGTTACAAATAGGGAAAGGGGGGGAAGGTTGGAATGAACTTTGTGGTGCTGGGTTAGAATCAGAGGTATCATATGAACTCATGCGATTTAAGTTGTGATTTCAGTATGTATACAGATTGATAGAGAAGGAAAGAAATATGTGTATATACATGGGTCATTAGACATACATACATTTCCTAGCCCCGGCTCCTGTGAAGACCTAGAAGTAATGACACCACAATAACAGTGAGCACACCTAGTGCCTGGATGTTGGTCTCTAAATACGCTGATTTATTAAAGGGAACCAGGGGTCCTTGGAGAAGTGATTGATCCAGCTGGGAAAGCGAAAACTTAAATGAGCCTGGAGTATCTTGTGAGGTCAGAAAGTAAGAAAGTGTTCAAAAAAGGATGGAGGGACAGGACTGAAATAACACAGAAACCAACCTGAAAGTGTTCCCAATGGCCAAAACTGGAACAATTCAAAATATAATATAAATGACGGTATAATTAGATTAGAGCCCATAGGATAAAATAAATACCCATGAGTTCATACTAATGTACATACGTACATACATACATACATAGGAGAAGAGGCAGCTCTTCCTTACAGAAGAATTCCAACTAACAAATGTAGAAGAAATGAGGAAAATATAAAATCACCATTAGAAAACCACAGTAATAACTGATACAGGCAAGAGTCACCAATGAATGCTACAACTAGTGAACAAAAGCTTGAAGAGAAACGGGATATTTGCATAATCTAACAGTATCTCCCCCCAAGATATTTATTAACTAAAAAAGGAAAAATAGTAACTTTACCCAGTCTCTTAGGCAAATGAGGAAGGTAAACACCACCAGTAATAAGAATTATCAACATCACGAATCCTTTGACATGACACACTGAGAAGGGCACATTCCTTCTGTCGTACCCTTGCTAAGAATTCATCATGAGAAATCAACAGACAAAGCAACCCGAACGGAGGTTCCGTTATGCTCTACAAAATAACGGACCGGTATTCCTCAATAGTGACAAATTCATGAAAATGATCAGGTAAAGACTGAGGAACTGTCACAGGTTGGGAAGAACTAAGCAGAAGTAACATCTAAATGTAACGTGGGATCCTGGATTGGGTCCTGGGACAGAAAGGGGGCACCAGTGGAAAAACTGATGAACTCCAAATAAACCTATAGTTAATAGTATTGAACCAAAGTTAACGTCTTGGTTTTGATAATTGTACTATGATTATGTAAGATGTAAACATTAGGGAAAGCTGGGTGAGGGATATATGAAAATCCTCTTACTGTTTTCACTTTTCCGTGAGTCTAAAATTATTGCAAAATAAAAGGTGTTTTTTTTTTTTAAGTACATACTATGTTAAAGCATCACTTTACATCGTCAGCTGACCTGTCCGAGCTAACTGCTGAGGTTTATCCAGGAATGATGTAGACTTATAAACCACACCAGAGCTCAGCCCTAATAGATGTGTGAGTTGGTGTCCAGGCCAGCTGCCTGGCTGGTCCTCTTGCCCATTTTTCTATTATACATCAGCCATAGGCTTGACTACAATTCCCAGGTCTTGGACTTTGCTGGACCAGAAGGAGGAAGAGGAAGGGGAAGCGAAGAGCCTCTGGGATGGAAGGTGCCTTCTGTGCTCTTTTCAGCTGCTTTCAGCTCCGGCTCTGTGGCGCTCAAATCTCTAAGGAAGCTGCCCTTTCACCAGGTCCAAAAGATTACAGAATGATAGAGGGTAGGTTGGACCTGTGCCGTCTGTTTATGCCCTCAGAATTTAAAAAAAACATCTCTATGTTTACAGATCTGAGTTTCCATTTCATGTTTGTGGGGAAATAACTAAGCAGCCTTGCCAGGCGGTAGCAAGACTCATGTTCAGAAGCTCCTCCATCTGGAAGAGCAGGTTAAGTCCTGAAAGCCTTTCTTAAGAGCACTGTGTCCTTCCAGTTGCCTGGGAGGGGTTTATGTTTGCAGCCCTCAGATTTACTTCCACTAAACAGGAGTGTTTCAAAGCCAAGCCTACACTCCTCCTCTGAGCTGGTGTCTGTCCTCTCAAGCATATTCTCCCCAGCAAATCAGTGTTTCCTACACTGGAAGTGCACTGAGAGAGACCCCACCTGCAAATACTGTAAGAATCTCCCCAGCAGTTTCACAGCCCATGCACTTTGAAGTTGGGCAAATTCAGAAGGGCCTTGTATGGAGGAAATATCCCTGGTTTGGGGCCAATGCTTCATCACTCCAAGTCTTCAGACAAACTCCTGGCATGCTCCTGAGGGAGCCTGTTGATGTGGAACCTCCAAGCCAGGACGCTTCAGATCCTTTGGGTTTTGTCTATCACTTGTCCTGTCTCTTGCTGATTACTGTTGACTGTTGAGAGGAGGCAGCTTCAGACATTACACAGTTACCCTTGTCATTTAGAACCTTTCCTAACATTGAATGACTCGGTCCATACACGAGGCCAACATTCAGGATTTTTTTCACTGTTTTCCATTTTTTTAAATTATCTCTTGTTTGTAATGTATATTCGTAAACCTCTCATGGACACGACATAGGCTTAAAAATGTTTGTAAAATACCTGAGGCTCAGCATGAGCAGAGCAAGCACACTGCAAACCAAGGTGCTTGTGGCCAAGACCCCGACCCTGGTCACTGGTGGTGAGCAGAGATTTCTCAGGAGAGCACAGCTTTGTCGTAACCATGGAGAGGGCATCTGCACCTCCCACAAAGAACAAGGAGATTCTAAAGCTGATGCTTGGTACACTGTTTCCAGAATCCACATAGCGGGAGGTTGACACAATTATGTGGAAGGTTTGGGCAGAAATCTACTTATCTACATAATTTTTAAAAAATCAAAGATTGGTTCAGAAATTTTAAAAAGGGTTACCTTGTTTAGTCGCTTACTATGTGTCGAACACACACATTGCCTCATTGAATTCTGAGAGCCACTCCACAATATAGATGTTATGGTTCCCAGATCACAAACAAGGAAACGGAGGCAACGACAGGTAAAGGAACTTGTCCGAAGTCACACAGCTAACTAGGCACAACGGTGGGACTCAAACCTGGGTCTCTGACTGCAGAACTCTTAACCACCAAGCTAAAGTCTTCGGGTAACCACCTCAGATGCAGGGGCCCCAGGTCCACGCCCTGGTTGGGAAACTAAGATCCCACGAGCCACGAGGTGCAGCCACAAAAAACAAACAAACAAGAATCACAGTCTCTTCAGTACACCAATAGCGCTAATATGCATCATGCATCATAGACATGGTGACAGAATTAAAAAAAAAAAAAAAAAAACAACTGTGGAGAAATGAGTGTGCTCCTCTCATCAGAGGTATGACCCTTCCGCTCACAACACCCCCAACCAGGGGGGCTGGCCTGTGAGCCCCAGGCCGACCTCAGAACGCTCCCACTGTGGTAGCGTCCCTGCATGGCCTGACCCCATGCCTTAAGAATCCACACAACTGGAAGCCGATGGCAGCTGTCCGCTGATGGGGCTCAGGAAGTAGCCCTCAACCGGGGGACACGTGGCAATGTCGGGAGGGAGCTTTGATTGTCACAACTGGGTGTCTGCTGGGGGGTGGGCACTACAGGGTGCAGCCAGTAGGAGAGTAACCATACTACAGAGCACAGGGCAGGCCCCCACTCCCTCACCCCCATCCAGCTCTAAATGACAATGGTCTTGAGGTTGAGAGCCCCGCGCTAAAGGAGCAGCAATGCTCCCGAGCTGTCGTCCAGCTGGGCAAGGACGAAGGGTCACTGCTACCTCGGTCAGGAAGCTGGATCAGACAACGGCTCACGGGGAGGGTGGGAGGGGCATGTGCCACTCACTCTGGGGCTCCTTCCATCCAGCTAATTAGCACATTTACAGACTGTCTGAACCCACGGCTACCTCTCCCCCATAAACAACATGTTGGCAAGCCGTTCCAAATTCAAAACACTGTCCGGATAAGCTAAGCAAATGATTCGACCAGGTGACTCTCCGCTGTGCGGCGGTGTATCTCAGGGGGACCCATGGGAGAGAGAGGTGTGGCATCAATAAGGCTGCAGGGGCCTTGGCAGGCGACGCCAGAGAAGAACGTTACCGTCAGAGGAAGAGAGGAGGCCTTGAGGCCTGGGCAGGAGGCCTGGTCCCTAACTATGTGAGCAGGTCACGAGATCACGTTCTGCAAGAGGGGAGGCAGGTGAAGGGGGAGCTATAACCGGACGCGGCTGCAAACACAGCTCCACTGAAGGAACTAAAACAAGACGTATGTTACACTCACTTCTTGAGAAGTTTAAGGTCAGAGTTCTGCCAGGAAGGAACCAGCCTGGGGAGTCAGACAGACCTGGCTTTGCGTTCCAACCTTGAAACGCTCTTGCCATGTGACCGCGGCCAGGAAACAATCTCTCTGAGCCTCCTGGGTCTCTCATCTGCAAGCAAGACTAATTATCAGCCACCTTGCAGGGTCCTCCGGAGGAGCAAGGTGTGACGTGTGGAACAAAGCACGTGGTGGTGCTGGGTGCAGAGCACAGGCGGAGTGCCCTGCCCACCCCACCTGCTCCCTGCACTGGCACATGCGAAGGAGACTGGTTTTCCCTGAGTGTGGCTGGGAGGAGGGACCCTGCGAGGGGCCGAGTCAGAGCCCAACAGTGGCTTCTTCTTTTATATATATATATATATTCATTTATTTATTTTTGCCCGCGTCGGGTCTTAGTTGCAACATGTGGGATCTTTCATTGCGGCGTGTGGGCTCTTCGTTGAGGTGAGTGGGCTTAACTGCCCCGGCATGTGGGATCTTAGTTCCCCAACCAGAGATCGAACCGGTGACCCCTGCGTTGCAAGATGGCTTCTTAACCACTGGACCACGAGGGAAGTCCCAAGGTTTTTTATTAAATGGAATTTACCTTGATGAATCATTCCATGCAAGACATCCAGATAAACAAGCTTGCCTCAAACAAGTATTTTTGAATCTAGGACCCAGAAAATGACTCCCTGAGATACACTTTCTATGTGCCCAGAAGCAGATTTAGCCCGAAGCTAGTGAAATGAAACTTCAGGACTCTCACTTCCCCGCCCCTTGTGGGAGCCCAGGCAGGAGGCACAGCCACACATTCATGGTCATTTGCTTCTGTAAACTTGGCAGTGGTAAGATAGTATGACCTTAATTTCCTAAGATCACTGCCTCTTTCTCCTCTGACTTCTCTTTGGCCATATTTCTCCTCCTTTTGGGTGACTTTGGAGTGGCCACGGACATTCTGGGTCTGGCAAAGAGGAATCTGAGCTAAACATACCTTTACTTTGGCTTAAGATAGATTTATAAATTTACAGACTATATTTATAGTTAAGTTACTGAAGGCTGTTCTGGAGTAGGGAAGGTTTCCAGGAATGTTCCTATGGCCCACTGTGCCGACTCCCCAGCATGGAGATGGGAAGGCTCCGATCCAGAGGTCATATCACAACATGAGTGTGTCCTGCAGGGTTTGGCAATAGTAGTATTGTGGTTGGGGAGGAGAAACAAGATGAGAAATGGAGCCAGAAGAGACCAGCCCGAAGCTAGTCAGGAGAAAAGTATTCCGATCATCAAACCTGTACAATTGTAGGCACACGTAAAACTGATTAAGTGCTCAAGAAAGTTCTCTCCCTTCAAGAACATGAGACCGTCAAACAAGATGCACCCCAAAATGCAGGTTAAAAGGATTTTAGAGGTGTGTCAAGCAAGTAATAAGTATTCTTCTGAATTTTGTGATACTTTGATACCTAGCTTTCTCTGTAATTTTCTATTCTCTTCAAAAAGGTTCCCAAATTGTAGAAGCTTCAGGCCTTACAAAACCTGGATCCACCCCTTTAGGTCACACATTTTTATCTTTTCGAAGAGAGTAAAGTGGGGCAAAGGTGAAGAGGGAGACAACTAAACTCCCTGTCTAAATTTCCTGAAATAATTATATTTCAGTGATACAGTGAACCTAGAAAATTGGACATTCTTTGGGTATTTGTTCTTTCCGAAGAGAGTTAAATAAAATACGAATATAAGCCTCCAGACTACACCAGGAGATTTTCTTCTAAGGCTGAGTCTGTATTGCACAGTGTTTCGGAAAGTACTTTATGTATAATGTGAAATGAAACACATGTAGGTTTTAAAAAAAAGCGTTGTCAGTTTCTGCTCGGGCCTTTAATCTGTATTTAGCTATCCTTTCCCTCCAGCCAAGATTCTAAACTCCTTATTCACTCCCACTATTGTCGCCTCTAGACAAAATCAAAGAAACTCAGCTTGATAATTACAGTTTTTGAAAGCACAAAGTAACACTATACAAGTTCCAGAAAGTGAAAGAACTTCTTTCTAAATTCAAATGACTGAACAAGGAAACATTCAGGTAGGCAGAGTGCTTGCAGTCTGTGTTCTCACCACAGGAAGATTTAAAGGAGCCACACTCTGGATGCGGGCTTTCATTTTAATGAAAACTCCAGAAGCGCCCACGGGCTCCCCGTGCCTTTCCCCACCCTTCGCCCCTCCCCGAACCCCACCCCCCAGAAGCACGAATGTCCTAAGGAAGAGAAAACGGGGCTTTCCGCTCCTCGAGCACGCGGTCCTCCGCCTCCCGAGCGCGGGGCCAGCGCCCAATCCGCCTGCGCCTCCAGCCGCTCGGGGCCCGGCAGCTGCAGCCGCCGCTCCTCCCTGTTTGGAAACGGGGGATACGCTGGGCGAGTCTGTAAATTCCTGGGAGCAGAGCAAAGCCAACGGAGTTATTTGTTGGCTCTTTTCTTTCCTTGGAAAGCACTTCGCAAGAGAAAGTCACCCCACCCACCCTGTCTACCTTCGATTGCAGTCCTGGTTGTTTTTATAAAAAGAGAGTTCGTGCCTTTAAAACCTTCATTTTCTCCCCGGGAGTAAGCACTAGCTAATGATTGCCAGCCGGTTTCTGTGTCTCGGCGCCACGTGACCAGGACACGTGACTTGGAGCCGGCTGTGGTTGTTCCTTGTAACTGAATAAAAAGATCAAGCTTATTACTGCACGAAAAGCCTGGGGAGCTCATCGGGGCAACGTGGGCAACGTGATTCCCGGGCGGGTTACACAACGCGCGGCCCCGCTGGGCTCGCAGCTCTCGCCGCCCGGCCTCGCTCCGCCGTGGCGCAGGGAGGCGTTTCCTAAAGAACACAGAACAAACGCGGTTTTATGTTTTCCAAAGTGAGAGTCCATTTTCCCCTCGGAAAATGTATGATCCTGGAGAAGGAAGACACCCAATATCTCCAAGCCACGTTCGCCCTCTTGCTGGGATAAAATGGGACGGCTGCATAGCACACAGATAACGCAGCAAAGAGGGGACCCTATACCCCTCTCAGCTGAAGATTTAGGACTATTTGCCTTTCTCCCTCCCTGGAAAGTCTTCAAAATGTGCTCTTCTCTATTTATAAAAAATGGAAACTAAAAATGACATTTGAAAATTTAAAATTTAAATGACACGTTCATCCCGTGTTTTCCCCCGAAGATTTCTAGAACCTTGGTTCAATTTTGATTCAGCACATCCTGCAAAGGAGAGAGCAGAAGGATTAGCCTTTTATAGGTGGAAAGAGCCGGGCGTCCCTTTGCAGGTTCGGTGTAGATGTGTGTATGCAAACATATGCAGATTTGCCTCCAAATGGTCCCCTCCCCCGCCCGGAAGGTGCCGCCCTTACTGTGCTCACTCTACTTTCTCTTGTCTCTAGCACAGGCTTCAGTGATGACTCAATTACAGGAGAAAGATACGGGAGGAACAATAACCTTGGTTCTGTACAGCCCAGGGCCTCCTCTGGATGGAACTGCAAAGGAGAACCACAGTCACTTTCCCACCAGCGCCTGTTCTAGAACAAGGGGCGAGCGAGCCCTTCCCAGCTCAGGCCGGGTTTCAGCTACGGATCCACGAATGTTGACGGAGTGACTCCTCCGCCTGGCGCAGTTCCAGGTGCTGAGGAAGCAGGAGCGAGCAAGGGAGACAGCTCCCTGCTGCCTGGAGCCGGGCCCCTGTAAGGCAGAGTTATCTCCAACAGGCCAAGCCCAGGAGGCCAGCTCCGGCCTGGAGCGGGGGGAGGGGGCCGGCCTGTGAGACCTCCTCCTGCTGTACCGCCGGGGCTCCGACCACGAGGGCCCCTTCTCTACTGGCCGTTAAGGACTAATTTGCCAGCTGATGCTTTGCAAATGAGAGCTACATCTTTGCTGCCAAGTTGGTGGGATGCTGCTTCTCAGACACCTTCTCAGTCGGCACTGAGGAGCCTTCTCTCCTGTTCCTCACCCTGCACGGTCCAGAGTGTGCAGACGTCTCATTGCTGCTGGCAGCGGGACCAAAATACAGCAGAGCTTCTGGGGAGAGATCGCTCCATGAGCTGTAATCAAAGCATTGCCCGGAGAGACAGCCCTCCTTCAGAGGACACCTGAGCAACTCTGGCAGGAGCTAGCTGCCTGAGAGGCCAGCGGGTCTGGAGTGCCAGGGGGCCAAGGTGCGGCTTCGGACAGGCTTCCAAAGGACAGGATGCCAATACTGCTGGTATTCCTCCATGAGGGATGGATGGGTATGAGCCTCCCAACTTGTCAGATCTGATGTGGATCAGAGAGCGAAAGTGTGTTCTGAAACTGCTCTGACATCCAGAAAAAGAACTGGCCAGGGAATAGGAGTGAGAAACTGAGGGAAAGGATGAGCTATTACATTCTTAATGAGATCTTGATTGGATTCTCAGTAAACACTCAGTAAACACTCAGTAACATTCTCAGTAAACACTCTTTTCTCTAGAACTGTACAGTCAGCCCTCCATATCTGCAGGTTCCACATCCTTGGATTTAACCAACTGTGTATCCAAAATATTCACACACACACAGAATTTTCCAGAAAGTTCCAAAAAGCAAAAGTTGAATCTGCCGCACACCAGCAACTATTTACATAGCATTCACAACTATTTACATTGTATTGGGTATTATAAGTAATCTAGAGATGATGTAAAGTATACAGGATGATATGCGTAGGTTATATGAAAATACTGCACCATTTTATATAAGATTTTGGTATTCTTGGCGTCCTGGAACCAATCCCCCACGAATACGAAGGGGCAACTGTATACCACATCAAAGGAAAAGGAAAATGGCAAGCTTAAACAAAAGTCAGAAATGCAGGTGCAACTGTCTGCATCACCTCAGAGAAGGTCCTTGATATCCATGTCTGATAAGCAGTACAGATGTCAGACCTTAGCCACCCACCCCTGACCTGTGCAGCAGAAGACGAGAGGACACAGGCTCTGGGCCTGGGAACTCAGGGTATTTTAAACCACATTTCTTCTCCCAGTCTATCTCAACAACACTTCCCATAGTGGTTCCCAAAACCACTTCCTGGTTTTCCTGCGAGGAACAGTAACTGCCATCTTCCTTCTGCAGACAGGGAACCTAAGGCAGAAACATGGTAACACCCCCCGCATCAGCAAGTCCTTGGAAAATCAAAGAGTAAAACTCATGTCCTCTCCAGGCTCACCTCTTGCAAATTCCTGGACTTCGAATAGTGTCACGATAGTGCAGCCACTGTGGAAAACAATATGGCAGTTCCTCAAAAAATTAACCCTAGAATTACCATATGATCCAGCAAACCCACTTCTGGGTATACACCCACAAGAATTGAAAGCAAGGACTCAAACACATTATTTGCACACCCATGTTTGTAGCAGCATTATTCACAATAGTTAAAAGGTGGAAGCAACCCACATGTCCATAGATGAAGAAAATGTGGTATACACATACAATGGAATATTATTCAGCCTTTAAAAAAAGGAAATCCTGGGGCTTCCCTGGTGGCGCAGTGCTTGAGAGTCCGCCTGCCGATGCAGGGGACGCGGGTTCGTGCCCCGTTTCGGGAGGATCCCACG
>NW_006799055.1:266246-287978 GCF_000442215.2 Lipotes vexillifer | reverse complement strand
AAAACGAAAAAAAAAAAAAAAAAAAAAAAAAAAAGGAAATCCTGTCACATACTAAACATGGATGAACCTTCAGAACATTATGCTAAGTGAAATAAGCCAGTCACAAAAGGACAAATACAATTCCACTCATAGGAATTACTTAAGAGTCAAATTCATAGAAACAGAAAGTAGAATGGCGGCTGCCAGGGGTTGGGGGGAGGGGGGGAAATGGTGAGTTAGTGTTTAATGTGTGCAGAGTTTCAGTTTAGGAAGATGAAAAAGTCCTGGGGAGGGACAGTGGTGATTTACAGCAGGGTGAATGTACTCACTGCCACTGAGCTGTACACTTCAAAATGTTAAAATGTTAAATTTTCTGTGATGTATGTTTTACCACAATAGAAATAATTTTTAAAAATAGTATCAGTATCACCTAATCATTTTTTAGAGTTTCAGGTGATCTCAGACAATCTTTGTCCTGGAAGTTGTGTCCTGTGTATCAGCAGAATCTGTGAGAATTACCCACATCCATCCCTTTTGATGTCCAAGGAGATGGAGTAGAAAAGTGGACACATGGGCTGTGATGCTCTCTCTCTTGTCCTTTAGCCTTGGTTCTACATTGTCTACAGTCCTTAGAGGTTGAGAACTCCCCTTCATCAGGCCATCCTCACCTCCCGCAGTCCCTTCAGCCCACTGATCTGATTTGCTAGCAAGGGAAATGGTAGCATATAAGAAGGAAGATTAAGTTCCACCCGCCCAACCCCTCCAGTGGAAAATGTTATAGATTTAAGATAGCAACTTCCCTGGTGGTACAGTGGTTAAGAATCCACCTGCCAATGCAGGGGACACAGGTTCGATCCCTGGTCCGGGAAGATTCCACATGCTGTGGAGCAACTAAGCCCATGCGCCACAACTACTGAGCCTGCGTGCTGCGACTACTGAGCCCGCATGCCTAGAGACCATGCTCCACGACAAGAGAAGCCACCGCAGTGAGAAGCCTGCGCATGGCAACGAAGAGTAGCCCCCGCTCACTGCAACTAGAGAAAGCCCGCACTCAGCAACGAAGACCCAACACAGCCAAAAAAAAAGAAAGATTTAAGATAAGTTTTCTTGCCCACACTGTAAAAATTCTCTCACCTATTAATAGATTTTGTGGAAGGTTTTGGGAAATACCTGACGGAGTGTTAGCACAGAAGCTGGGCTTCAAAGGACACGAGGGAAGCAGATCCCAGGAAGCATGAGAGCAGAGACTGTCGACTGCATGTTTTAAGTGCTCTCTGCCTTGGCTTTATGACTTAACATACAATAGAACAGTGCATGTTACCAGAAACCATAAACAATATTCTATCCTTCTAGAAAGACCGTACTTAATAATTCTAAGTAAACAGGGTCTTCTGAGCTGCTTGAAAAGAAGGATAGCCCTCATGTGGAAAAGCCACAGGCCTCCTTGGAAGAAGTTAAGCTGGTGGTTAGAATAGCCAAGAATTGTCTGTATTGACCACTGTCTGTATTGATCGCCGTGAGTCGTCCATAAACCTGCCGGTGGGTCGGGAACGGGAGCCTTCTGCTGCGACTCTCCAGCAAGCCTGGCCCCTGCTGCCTCCTTCATCAAGTCAGACCTCACGTAGGCAGAAAAGTCATTAGGCAAAAACGTACGGATGACGAAGCCATAAATAAAGATATGACCTTATCCTGTCCCACCTACTGGCCTCATTTGGTTGTCAAGCAAGAGTGCTTACTTAGCTCTGT
This sequence comes from Lipotes vexillifer, assembly GCF_000442215.2. NCBI lineage: Eukaryota > Metazoa > Chordata > Mammalia > Artiodactyla > Lipotidae > Lipotes > Lipotes vexillifer. The sequence continues at coordinate 286,253 of NW_006799055.1, read as the reverse complement.
GCTTGTCATTAACAAACGTTTGGTTTATTGGGTGCCGTTATTATTATTGTTATTCTGGATATCCCACAGATACAGCAGTCATATTTTCCAAGTCCCAAATTAGGAACTTCTGGTGTAAGATCTGTATAGTTTACTCAGGCAGAGAGCAAGATAGATTATTTCAATCCAAAGCTGTCTGGAAAATTCCAGGCCATGTAGCCCTTCTTGTGGGCCCACCACTGACAGACACTCTAACTTAAATATGAAACTTACTCAAGTTCCCATATCTCTGGGGGAAGGTGAGGGTAATGGTTTACCCAGCTAACACAATCTGCGTTGCTGCATTCAATTCAGTTTGCAAACACACACGGACACCTAAATGCCAAATAACTGAGTTGAATGCTATGAGGAACAGAGAATTGAAAAGGAAGTGGCCGTGTCCCCCAGAAGCTCAGGGACCTGGGGGGATGGGAACAGGGGACACGGGGAGCTGGGGGAGCTGATCCACTAATAGCCCCTGATCACACCTGACCGTTGCCTCCAAGGCTTTCGATGGCGGTTTAAGGTATTCACACTTGACTAGAGCTCAGGAGGTCGTGAGTAATATCCATCAGAGCCGGAGGAGGAGACGGCACAGCTGGAGCCCGGCTGAGGTCTCCAGCGTGGCCAAGAGAATGACCATGGTCCAAGCTGAGGTTCTCACGCTGCCTAGAGAGATCCACTTTCCCTGCGCTTACAGGTCTTTCAGGAGCCTTTCTACATGGTCAAAATAAACCTATCCTTGAACAACTAATTAGTGTTAATGTGTCAGGAGAGGTATTAATAGATTCGTGGTTCTACACGCCCCTCCGCAGGGTACTTGGGTTTGATGGTGGAATTTTGGTGCGGTGAGCAGTGAGGGAACAGTTTGAGCAGAAAGCATTTCCATTTGCTTCCTCTCGGGTGATGGAGGCCATCTCCTTTGCTTGCATGCACAGCTGCCTCCAAGGGGAAAATTCTCCTCATCGTGGCCATGTTCTATGCAGCCACTAACACAGATGCGTTCCTACAGCCCTTCAGAAACCAGGCAGAGAGCACTGCTGGGGCCCAGAGGCAGCCATGGGAGAACCTGCAGGTGGAACATCACACAGAGCTGGTCTATAGCCCGACGCACAATCCCAAGATGAGAAACAGCATCCCTTCTTCAAAAGAAGAGACGAGAGCCTTCTTGAGCTGCTTTCTTCCTGCAGTCATGGCCCAGTTTAAAGTCAAAGACATTAGCACCTACTCAGGGGCCCTTTTGATACCAGCAGAGCTCACAGCATTGAAAAATGGAGAGTGTGGAGAATCTAGAACAAGCCAGCAGAGCAGCAACGGCTATGGGACGGGGTAGTGTCTTCAGACACGGATTGGGGGCATTTCTGGCTCAACCCATCCTAGGCCTTTTATATTCACTAAGTGATCTTCTGACTTGAATTGTTTCCCAAACAGGCTCTGCTGTCAGAAAGAAAGAGTCATTCGTTTTTTCAACAAATATATTGATCCCCCACTATCTAAGCCAGAATGAAAGAATATAGTTTAATAGGAAAGGTAGATGGTCGTAAAGAGGCTTCTCATGGTGTGTATGGCCACAGGGGAAGCCCAGGGTATTATAGTGGCATGGAGTGGGCATCTCAATCAGAGGGTTGGGTCAGGGACAGCTGCTGACTGGAAGATGATTGGATATGAAGGACAAGTACGATCCGAGAGACGAAACGAAGGAAGGCATCCCAGGATGAGGCACCCACATGGATGCACCAGGAGGAGGCGTGAAATGTCCTGGCCCCTCCCTTACTTCTCCAGAACAGTCCCTCAGAGCTGAGAGGCTGCCATCCCGGGCTACAGTCCTCAGTAAGGCCACCAAGTAAAGCAGAACTCTCAACACAACGCTGGAAGTCAACTACAATTAAAAAAAAAAAAAAACACACATAATTCTCAACTTTTATGTTGTGCGTTTTTTTTTTCGGTCAACATACCTTAAATTATGACACTGGATTCTTGTGGGTATGGTCTGCAAAGCAGGTCATCCTGGGACCACATCGCCCACCCTAGTCTTGTTTCTAAGTCTCAAAGGTGAAGCCCAGAGGATGTAGGAAACCAATCCTTGGAATCCTGATATGTGGCCAAGACTTGCCTTTTACCCCATATGGAGTAAAGGGGTGCAGGCCATCTGTGTAGCTGCAGGGGATGGAGTGGTAGGTGCTAGAGCTAGAAAGGAGAGCTGGGGACCAATTTCAAAAGGGCTCCTAGGCCATGCCAGCAAGTTGCCACATGTCTTAAAAGCAAAGGATTGTCTGTATGTTATCAACGTGTTCCATTTTCAACCTGATGCAGGAAGGACATATTTAAGCCTGAATACACATTGTTGAAAGTGGTGACTTGCCAACCACTCTTCGGCACCCCCTACAGTGCATAGGGAGGCAGTGGGGGACATACTGGTACTAAAACCCCGCAGGAATGATAGATGGTGGTACTTTACCTCATCAGCTTTCATCTAAATTAATGGAAAATGGTTTCTTGTTCCCTTTACTCTTAAATTTTACTGTAGGCTCCCTCATGTACCTGAGGTTGGAATCCCAGGTGGGGAGGTGATATATCTCAGGCCTTGTTCAGGGGTGGAACTCGCTTCTCAAGTCTCAACTCCAAGATAAATATGTCATTCCTGCCAAGCACTCAGCTTCCAGAAACGGCCATGATGAAAATGCTTCATGCAATGTAGCGCCAGAGGCGCAATCAAACTTCAAAAGGGTATCGACTGTATTGTGTTCAGGAAAAGTGTAGAAAAAGAAAAGCCCCTCGAAAAGGAAACCTAAAACATCCCACCACCTAAATTCATCTTGGGAAGAAGGAAAAGAAACTGAGCTGATCTCTTGGGGCACCACATTTGCTCCAAGAGGCCCTCTGTTCACATTGTGTTGGAGTGTGTGGACTTGTGTCCAGCCGTGTCCAAATCTACTCTTTGTAAACAGACAACTTCCAGGATTCTGGTTACCATCATGCCTCCTGAGCAAAAGAGATAATGAAACATTTATATAATTATCACAAACTATATAATTATCACCTGCCAATATATTTCATGTTTTTTAGATCATTCTGGGGGGGGTGGATTTAAGGGCAAGGGCCCTAGAGACAGATGGCTTGTTTCAAATTCTAGTGGATAAGAATCTAACTGCCAAGGCAGGGAACGTGGGTTCGAGCCCTGGTCAGGGAAGATCCCTCATGCCGCAAAGCAGCTAAGCCCATGCGCCACAACTACTGAGCCTGCAGGCCACAACTACTGAAGCCCGCGTGCCTAGAGCCGGTGCTCCACAACAAGCGCAGCCAGAGAAGCCACTGCAATGAGAAGCCCACGCACCTCAACAAAGAGTAGCCCCCACTCGCCGCAACTAGAGAAAGCCCACGCATAGCAACGAAGACCCAACGCAGCCAAAAATAAATTAATTAATTAAAAAAAAAAATTCTAGTGGAGTCTTTCTGACCTCCCTAAGCCTCAGTTTCCTCAGCTATAAAATAGAGGCAATAAGTAGCACCTACCTTAAAAAAAAATGTGGCAAGGGTTAAATGAGTCGTTCCACAGGAAAATTCAGGACTCAGATTGGCACATACTAAATAGCCAATAAATATTAACACTTATTATGGTTTGATTATTCCCACCAGGAGTCAGAGCCTCAGGTTTTGTCTGGGACACATCAGTTTGTTTTGCAAAGACAGACTTTGCCCTATAGCTAAAATTTCTGCCTCTCCTCTCAGCTAACACCTTTAAATGCATGTTTTTAAGGGCCTAGGCAAGAGGGTGAGGATGAGTCAGCTACCAAACATCAAATTAACGTCAGTGGCATTTTGTCCATATATAAAAAGCAACACTCGTACTATGAAATAATATGGATTTTTAAGGAAGAATCATGCCAGGAGTCTCCATTCCAAACCTACTTAAAGATATGTCAAGCAGAGAAGCAACACACAGCACCATTCAAAATCCCAAAAGTCACACTTTGCCGAAACTTCAAATTACTAAGGATGAGATTGGTACTATATTTCTAAAGTCAAAAATCCTAGGGACAATGAACAAGAAGAAAAAGACACCTTACAAAGGAAAACCCAGCTCCTTTTATACCTGTCTGTAGCTGTCTAGGCTTGCTTAACATTGGAGTATTGTTAAAAAAAAAAAAAAAAAGCCGAATCAGGTTTCACGAACTAATCTGTGTGGTTTATAAAAAAGTAATCATTTGGTTTGTCAAACAGTTGACAGCCTGACTTCCGATTTTAAATTTTGCCACCCTGAATTATTATCATCTTTAAAACGTTAGGAAAAGTAGAGGCAAAGCTTTGCCCTTTTTTTCTGGCCTCTCTTGTTTGCTTGCAGTGAGACTCTATTTAATACCTTCAGAATTTGCTCTTGCCTTGAAGCAATAGACAAGTATGTGCTGCTCTGTTCTAAATATGGGAACAGCCAGTACGAATAGAAGATTGAAGATTTGCTTTGAAGCTGGATGTTGCCAATGCAGAGCCTCTCCCAAATGCTGGGAGCAGGCAGCAGGGCCCTGCAGAGGGAGAGCTCCCTGCTTTTAACCATAACATATTAATTCTGGGCAGTGTTTGGTTAGACCGAAGGTCAGGAATCTGATTTTGACCTCAGTGCTCACAGGAATCCCATGGGAATCCTGAGAGTGGCTGAATGAGTACTGTGACATTACTAATAATTAATGATGATAATGTCCCAAGTTTCTTGTTTTAGTGCTTTTTATCTCCCAAAGGTTTCAAATCACTTCACAGACCCCTTGTTTCACCCCCTGTTGACTTGTAACCGAGTCAGGCACAGAATATTGCCCTGTGTCAAGAATACAGCCACGCTAAGCCCGTTTAAGCAGGAACTGAAGAAAGATAACCACTGAAAATTAAAGTGTAAATTTTAGGTAGGCAGGTTATAATTATCCACTTGAAATCAAGCCAATAAATGAAATTTAATACCCTTCTTTTGTGAAAAGCCCCCCGGGCAGCTTTCCCTGAACATAAACAGAACTCAGATCTTCATCTCCTGTAACTCACCCGTTTCTCAGCCTTGGCATTACTGACATTTGAGACTGGATCATTTTCTGTTGTGGGGTGGAGTGGCGTCTCCTGCACTGTAGGGTGTTTAGCAGCATCCCTGGCCTCTACCCACTAAATGCCAGTAACACACACACACACACACACACACACACACACACACACAGAGTTGTGACAATTGAAAATGTCTCCAGACGTTGCCAAATGTCTCCTGGGGGGCAAAACTGCCCTCAGTTGAGAACCACACTGCTCTAACTCAATACATTAGCAAGGGAGGTTAGAAGCTACTGTATTACCAGAAACTTGCTTAAAGGATTCCTTGTGAAAGAGGGACACTTACCTGCTTTTAGGATTCAGGGAAACTTCAATTATGAAATAGGACTTCGATTATGAAAAAGGGACCTAAAATTAAGTAACCCCCCCCCAAAAAAAATTAAAGAAAATACACAACCCTAGACTATCAAATGCACCCTCCCCCGGGTAACAGGGGATCTCTTCCTGGCATGTAATCTCCCCCAAAGGATTGTTGTAGGTTATAACAGGATAGCACTGCAACATCCAGACATCCACTGTTCACACCCGGCTCTCAAACTTCCTCGGGTCGGAGTTCCTCTCTCTTCTGGAATCTACAGTCTCTGTCAAACTGCAGAACCGAGGCCTGCATCTAATTGCCTGCAGACACTGTGATAATCCCAGCCCCCTCTCTGACCACACCCATGCCCTGCAGCTTCTCATCCTCCCCCATGGCACCCAACAAACCTCCTCAGCTCCAGGAGCGCTCCCTCACTGCCTGGTCCACATGTCCTCCGCACCCCAGAAGACAGTGGGGTCTCAGACGCTCTCATCAGAGTTTGTACCATGAACCCCTTCCCTGCTCACATCTACAAAAATACATTTTGTACTTTTTAAACTTTTTACTTTGAACTAATTTTAGACTCACAGAAGAGTTGCAAAAATAGTACAGAGATTTCCGTATATCCCTTTTTATGATCTGAATGTGGTGTCCCCCGGAACCCCCAAATTCATATGTTGAAACCCTATTGCCCAATGTGATGGTATTAGGAGATGTGGTTTGGGGAGGTGCTTAGGTCATGAGGGACCCTCATGAATGAAATTAGTACCTTATAAAAGAGGCTCGAGAGCTCCCTATCGCCCCTAAGACACAGCAAGAAGGCAGCATTTATGAACCAGAAAGCGGGCTGTCACCACAGACTCTGTCGGCACCATGATTTTGCATTTCCAACCTCCAAAATGGTAAGAAAGAAATGTCTGTTGTTTATAAGCCACCCCGTCTGTGGCATTTTGTTATAGCAAACAGTACAGACTAAACGCTCCTCATCCAGCTTCCCTGAGTGTTAACATCTTACAGACCCATACTGCAATTGTCGAAACTGTCACTCGCAAAGCCTACTGGGGTCCCTGGGGAAAATAAGACGGCACCTAGGTGATAAGGTCTAAACGCTTCTTTTGCGCTTAGTGTAGTTTCACTTGCCTGTAGGGGGCCACGTGCAGAGGCCTCGCACCCAACGAGTCGCATTACGGCCCCCAACGAAGGACTGCCCCATCCGACACTTCAGCTGCAGGCCGTGTGCAAAAGCACCCCACAAGACACCGCGATTCAAGATGGCGGAATCGGGCCGAGTGCAGAGAGGCTGCACCCAGCACTGGATCCGGAGCTGGAGCAGTACAGCTGCGCATGCGCCTGTCCTGCAATAACCCCGCTCCCTCCCTGACGCCGGAGACCTTATAAAGCAGCCCCGCCCACGACCTGTCCCAGGAGCACATCCTCTAGAGCCTAAGCTCCCACCTCCACGTTCCTCGATCACAGAATAAAATTTTCCACAGCATCTGAACTGAACTGGGTCTTGTTTTATTGGCTCAAACAACACCAGCCAGGAGAACCCTTGTTGGGGACCGATGTGAGACAGCCAATAACAAAACCAGGAAATTAACATCAGTGCAATTCTGTTATCCAAACTAAAGGCCCCAGTTTTCAACTAATGTCCCTTTTCTGTTCCGGGATCCTATCCAGGATCCCAAACTGCATTTAGTTATTTCTCCTCAGTCCCCTGAATCTGTGACAGCGCCTCAGCCTTCTCTTGACTTTTATGATCTTGACGCTTTTGAAGAACATTGATCAGTTTTTTTGTCAAGTCTCTCAATTTTGGTTTCTCTGATGTTTCTTCAAGTTGCCCGAACGTTATACATTTTTGGCAAGAATGACACAGAAATGATGTTGTACCCCCCCCGCAAAAAAAAAATATCAAACAGAAATTTCACGAAACCCTGTCTTTGCTATGTAAGATACACGCTGACATTTTCTATTACTGTTTGAAATGCTGGTTTCACAACCTTATTGCTTCGCAGCCGTCTAATGGGTCAGAAAACACCGCCCTAGGCCAGCTCATGTCTGAGCCCTCCTCCTCCTCCCACTGGTTCTTTCTTGAACCTCTTTCCTTTCCCTGCCTCCGTGGCACCGCACTGACTGGGTTTTCCTTCTTCCTCACTGACCAGCTCTTCCCTGTAAGTTTTGGACTTTTCGTCCCACCCCCATCCCCGTGTCCTAGATGGTGGCGATGCATGTACAACACTGTGAATGTTCCACCTGAACATATGTCACTAGACTTATTTCCTCTGTGAGCTGACCCACTCCTTCCATTGCAGCTCCACACAGGTGAGCCCACCCCTGCTCTCCCACCTGTTTCAGGCTCTGCCTTCCCTCTGCCTCCAGGAATTTCCACGTGGGTGTCCTGCCCTCACATCAACCGGACCAAAATAACATTTACTCAGCACTCTCTCCATCACAAACTGGATCCCCTTCCCTCCAGCCTATGCCTGTCAGCGTTACACCCTTATTCCTACTTACTTATTGGCAAGAAGCCCGGCTTTCACTGTCTGGCACCGGGACTGCCACCCCGCCGGCTCCTTTATTCTCCATTTCCGAATCCAGGGGTTCTCAAACTTTAGGGAACACCACAATCACCTAGAGGGCTTGTTAAAAACTGATTGCTGGGGCCCACCCCCAGAGACCGTAATTCAGTGTCTAGGGTGGGACCCCCAAATTTGCATTTCTAACGAGTTCCCTGGAGAGGGGGTGCCGCTTTGAGAACCACGCTCTAACCATCCCAAGTAGGAATTCCAGACTCATTTTGCACATCCCGGGACTGCAGGGAACCAGCGGCGGCGCGCACTATTCCACCTGCCCAGCCCAGCCAGGAGCAGCTCACCCTAAGCCACTGTTTTCTCGACATGGAAGGCCTAATCCATCCCCTTGCCTTGCAAGGACTCAAATCTCCCTCATTCTGAGGGGATTCGCTCCAGACCAGCAGCCCCAAGATTTTTTTTTCTTCTCCAGCGTCGGTGGAGTTGTTTCTTAGGACTCGGTGGCAAGGAAAATGGCGATTACAATCGCAAGGTTAGTCCTGCCTCTCCAACTAGGTCCCAGGCTCATAGTAAGTCGTTCTTCCTCTGTGCTCACTTTAGTTTGTTTGCTTCTCTCATTGTGATTTCGAGTACATCCCATTTTCACCTTGCACACCCTCCCGTACACGCGCAGGCACACGCACGCACACACACACAGGTACAGGTACTGGTTTAAGGCTCTGCCTGAAGCAGAGCGTGGGCAACTGCTTGCCCGAGAGCCGTCTGGCTATCCTCCGTGAACTTGAAAGAAACCGAGTGAGGCCTTGCCCTGCCTTTCAAGGACCCGCTGATTGCGGACGGCGGCTCTCGGGTTCTCTCCGCCCGGGAGCTCTGGGAACAGTCGGTGCGAGGGGCCTGGGTGGCGGGAGACGTCGAGAGGAACCGAGGCAGGGGGACATTTGGGCAGCCCTACACAGGAACAGATGTCTTTTAAAATCTTTCGGAGGGCGTCCAAAGAAGAGATCACGTTGAGCCCTTGGAGGTGGAATCAAGTCCTGGCTCGCGAAGGACACGAACGTCCCGTGCAGCGCGGACCCTCCCCGGCTCGCCGGGTCGCTGGCTCCGGGGGCGCAGCCTGCGCGGCGGAGGGCGGGAGCTGCAATGCCGCGTCCCGCCGGCAGGGGTCTCCGTCCTGGCTCCGGAGCCTATTAGGAACTCACCAAATGGAGGCGTGGGGGAGGGAGGGCGGCGGGGCGGCGAGCGGAGCCTCCCACTGCCGCCGCCGCAGTTCTTCAGTCCTCACCTTTGAGACACTTGGTGGCCGCGCGGATCCGGCAGGAGTCGGAGGAGTGACCTTGTCACGTGGGGGAGGAAATGCCTTCCTCGCCTCCCAACCTGCCGGCTCTGGTTCTGGAGCTTTTCTGGCGTGATGAGCGAGGCCGGGAACGCCCGCTCACCTCGGCAGCCCAAGGCCGGCGGTCCGTGCAGGACCGTGACCCTGGGAAGTTTCGTCCCAGGTTTCTCCTCACCTTCCCAGAGAGCGGTAGGAAAAGGGCTGCTACCCCAACATGTTTGCCCTTCAGGGCGATTCCTTTTCCTAACGTGCCTCTTTTGAAAGAGGTCCATTTAGTCGGTAATAACAGCAGCCGAGTAGGCACAAGTCGGGCCAGTAGCGATCACTTTATTGTTTTAACAAGTGTTCGTGGGTCATCTCCGGGTGCCAGGCACTGTACCCCGAGATTCAACGGTGAGCAGGGACTCAGACCCTGTCCTCACTACCCGGACCGCCAAAGAACTGAGTTTTCAGGTGACCAGATGGGCTTCTGGTGCCTATTACTTGAACACCCAAGACCACATGGAGGAAGAAAACCCTCCCTCAAACCCAAGCGCGCAGTCTGTGCCACCGTTCGAAGCGGGTTAGTGCAAGCTTGCGTTAACTTTTTGGACCTTTTCACTTCATTTAACAGTAACGTGCAAAAAAACCTTCACTGACGGCTGCCTTCCTTTGGGACTGGGCCGTGCAAGATGCTGGGGATACAATGGTGAACAAGATGTGTCCCTGTCCTGGGGAGTGCGCAGCCCAGCGCAGGCAGTAGGCGGGTAAAGCATAAACAAGAAATTGCAGTGTGGCTGGGACCCTGGTCCGCTAGTTGTCTGGATTCCACTGATTTATTCTATAGGGCACAAGAGGAACAAGGAGAGAGAGGTCCTGCCCACACTGCTGGGTCGGACCCAAAGCCCAGCCCCAATGATGTAGAGTCCCTTAGGAAAGCCACCATATGGTGCCGATGCCCAGGGAAACATCAGTTGTCCTATATCCCAGGACCAAGTAACAGGAGCATCCTCGTTTCTGACCCTAGGGTTGCTCCGGCTTCACTGATCTCATTTCCCTTCAAATTCATTTCCTGGGAAGTTCCTCAGGAACTAGTATTCAACAACCACATACTCTGCTTCCCATCTCATGAAACCGTGCTCTAGAATCTGGCTGATGCTGGGAGAGAAAGAAGGTTCACTCTTTATTTATTTATATTTTTAAATTTATTTGTTTGTTTGTTTTTTGGCTGCACCCTGCGGCTTGTGGGATCCTAGTTCCCAGACCAGGGACTGAACCCGGGCCCTCTGCACTGAGAGCACACAGAGCCCTAACCACTGGACCACCAAGGTTCACTCTTTATATAGCTTTCACATAGCTCAGTTTCTGCTGCTGTTGCTTTAATGTGCTGAAATTATGTTTGGGCTTTCTTGTTCGCCTTTTGAAATAAGTTTTAAAAATTCAGACTTCTAGGAAAGACTTTCTTTTCTACATATTAGGTTAACAGAACACTAGCTGTGTGGTTCCAACCTCCGACGTTTCTAGGCAGCAAAAATCTCATCGCGTAGCCAGAGAAACAGTCACAAATTCCCATGACACACTTTCAGGCCATATCTCTCTGCTCTGGGCCTGCTTCAGGACTGTGGGAGTAAGGCAGTGCTGCAGAGATTAGCTAGGAGGCACTTGGAATCCCTCCACACTGATATTTTGTGCTTTTTCCCCAAGTGAGAAACACAGAGTCCCTCTACAAGCACTGTTATGTTTTTTTGTTTGTTTTAATTTATAAAAATACACAGACCTCTGTGTTCTGTGTTCTCTGAGCTCTGTGTTAATACACAACATTTAGTGCTATAAAAAAGAAAACTGCCTTGGTGAAAAAGCAAAGCAGAGTCTTGTTTACTTTTGTCTGTCTGTCCACACCAGGATAATTGCTGCCTGACTACCTAAAGTGCCCGAGCAGTTACAAAGGGATAATTCACTTCCTTTCTCAGCTGTTGAGTGCTAAAATCATTCTCCTTGGGAGAGATGCCATGTCTTATCTAGAAAGATACTCAGAAAGCAATGTTTATGATTATCTATAAGGGTGGTAAGCACATCAGACATGTGAATAAGAAAAATTAGGTACATTCTGATCATTCTTAGGATGCTCTCAGAGAATGACACACATTTCCCATGAAATCAAAGTCTTTCTCCTCTAAATCTCACATATTCTGTTCTGTGTTTCTGAAAATGGGCATCATTTCTACAAATTGAATCCCATTATCACATGCAAAACACTAAAAATGTGTTCACATAGAAAAACTATTTCAGTAGACTAAATTCAAAATTGTTTTAACGAGAAAGAGGTGGGCTGACCTGCCACAATCTCACAAAATTTGGGAATGGAAAAGAAGTCTTCAGGATTAGCGAATTCAACTTCCAAACAATATCCCTGGCAAGTAGCCTCCTCATACCTGAGGACACACGCCTAGCGGCAGGGATGCTCCCAGAGGCCCACCCTCTCCAACTCTTGGAAACAGTTCTATACCCGGACCCTGAGATTCCTGAAGCTCCCTTACTCAGCGCCCACTCGCCACTCTAGCCTGGCCACACGGGAAAAGCCTCGTCCACAAAGTAGCTCCTTCGGTGTCTGAGTAGCTCGCAGAGGTTTTACTCTTGTAGGTTTGCAATAGGGCCTCATTGTACTCATTGAGTCTGCTAAAAATTGCTCATTGGGCTTCCCTGGTGGCGCAGTGGTTGAGAGTCCGCCTGCCCATGCAGGGGACGCGGGTTTGTGCCCCGGTCCGGGAGGATCCCACGTGCCGCGGAGCGGCTGGGCCCGTGAGCCATGGCCGCTGGTCCTGCGCATCCGGAGCCTGTGCTCCGCAATAAAAACACTGAAGGAAAAGCAAGTTAAGAGACTGGGAAAGGGGAGTGCTTCTCCCCTACGTTGGGAGGCAAGGGAGCCCTAATGAGGAGATCACATTTGAGCAAAGACCTGAGTGAATTGAGGGGATGAGCCATGTGAATGGGGGGAGGGGAGGGAGTGAAGGCCCTGCAATGATATATGTGTGATGTTTGAGGAATATCAAGGAGGTCAGCAAGACAGTAAGGGGAAGTGAGACAGTAAGTAGGAGGTGAGGTTTGAGAGGCAGCCAGGAGTCCTGTGGCCTCGACAGGGCCTCACTCTGCAGGGTTGAGAGCAGGGATATGATGTGATCTCAAGACCCTTCCCATCTTAGTTGCTGCCTCCTCTATTTTTCTGGCTGGCCAAAGTCTCTGTAAAAGGTGGTAAAACCCAGACTTGCCTCCAATATTCCAGGTGAAGCCTAACTAGCAGAGTACAGCAGGACCATCCCCTCCTTTATTCTGGACAGAATATTCCTATTAATACGATCTGAGACCTCTGAGATGGCGTTTTAGGAAGCAGTTAATTGAGTTTGCTGTTTTCTTTTGCACATTATACTTTTTCTTTCTCTTTCTTTCTTTCTTTCTTCCCTCCATCCCTCCTTGTTTTTCTTTTTCTTTTCTTCCCTCCCTCCTTTCTTTCTCTATTTTCTTCCTTCCTTCCTTCCTTCCTCCCTTCCTTCCTTCCTTTTTCCCTTTCTTCCTTTCTTCACATTGTACTCTTAAACCACATGCCCCACCTGAGTTTCTTCCCCTCCCTCACCCTCATCGCCCCCCTGTCCTAATGCCTACTGATACCATGGGGCTTAAGGAAACATACTAGAGCCAAGTGAGAGCCTACTCTGAACAAGGTCTTTACAGACACATTTTTGTATTTGCCTCATTCTGGTTCCATTTAACGTGTCAGGTTCCAAACATCCTAGACTTGTGTGGATGGCTTTTGGGTGCCCAGTGGTGGATACTTTCCTCTTAAATTCTGTCTTACTAGACTGGGCACATTGTTTCAGTTTTTAAAAATATTTTTGGACCCTGATTCTAGCATCTTAATGTATAAGCTATTCCTCCCATCTTTGCCATCAACAGATTTCTTCAGGATATCACTTATAACAACATTGTATAGAGGGCAGCTGAAGATAGAGCCCTGTGGCAAGTCAATAGAGACCTCCGTCAAAGTTGGAATGGATCCATTACCAAGACTTTTGGGAAGTGATTGTTCAGCCAGCTGCAAATCACTCTAATTTGCCCTATATCTACCCTACATCTCTTCATTAATCAACAAGGACACAAGAAAAGATTTTTGTCTAAGATACTAAGATGTACACGCACCGTCTTGACCTTCCAGCCCAACCATGCTATAAAACAAAGAAATGAACTTACACCTCACAGTTCTTATTTGCTTTGCCACTTCTCTTACCAACTCTGGACTTTTCCTCCTGGCCTGAGGCTCACCTAACATCAGACACAGGCCATACCTAGAAGCTTGCTTCCTTCTTTTTTGCTGTAACTGTACACTGTAGTTTTGTCTTCCTAAATGCATTATACATGTTACTGAAAAGCTGTGATCATTTGAATCATATTCTAAGTATACAATGAACTGTTCATTCCATCAATAAAGGTATTGATCATTCCCTTGTTAAGTCCAATATTTCCAAAAAGGAAACTCACTTTGAAATACAAGTATTATACTTCCTAATATAGATTTTTGTTTACCTATACTGAATTTTCTCAAAACGTATCATACCTTCCAAGACAATAATAACAGACCAGGGCTGCTGTAACTTGAATCACCCGTAAATCCAATACCTGGCACATGATGTCCTCCTGCCAGGAAATTCTTTAGCCTCAAATCTTCAGACTCAGTAAAATAAATAGTATTTCTATTAATTGGTAGTTCATGTGAAGACAAACAAAAGCAGTTTCCATCTGGTTTTACATTGATCCTGAATTATTTTCAAGGCAACCTTGTGCCCCTTTTGCAAACTAGATCACAAATCTCCATGAGGGCAGGGGTCATGTCTGTCTCGCCCTTTACTACCTTCACAGAGTCAGGCACCACTCCTGGAACATACATAACAAGGGCTCAATAAATGTTTCTTGAACAGATAAAATGAGCAATAAACAAATGTATGTTTACAAAAATAATACTTTATTCATAAAATGATTTTAGTTTTGCCAAGGATCAAATAGAGACATGCCCAATGCCTTCTAAAATGGAATTTGGGGGGCAAAAATCACCATCTCAGGTACATAAATAATAGTAAGATTCTCGATAGCAATTCTCACACATTTTGGTCTCAGGACTCCTTTAACACTGTTAAAAATTATTGAGAACCCCAGACTTTTTGCTTAAATAGGATACATCCATCAACACTTACCATATTAAAAATTAAAACAAAAATTTTAAATTTATTAATTCATTTAAAATAATAGCATTGACTCAAAATAGATCAACATAATTAATGATTTGTGAAACTACATTTTATATAACAAAAATAAATTAGTGAGAAGAGTGATATTATTTTAAATTTCTGTAAATCTTTTGAATGTCTAGCTTAGTATAAGACAGCTGGATTCTCATACCTGCTTTTGCATTCAATCTGTGGGCATATTATATGACGTGTAGCCTTTAGAACAGGGGTCCCCAAACCCTGGGCCAGGCTGCACAGCGGAGGTGAGCGGCCTGCGAGCGAAGCTTCATCTGTATTTACAGCGGCTCCCCATTGGTTGCATTACCGCCTGAGCTCCTCGCCCTGTCAGCATTATAGTGAGTTGTATAATTATTTCATTATATATTACAAGGTAATAATAATAGGAATAAAGTGCACAATAAATGTAACGTGCTTGAATCATCCCGAAACCATCCACCCCTCACTGGTCTGTGGAAAAATTGTCCTCCACGAAACCGGTCCTTGGTGCCAAAAAGGTTGGACAGCTGCTCTAGAAAACTCCACTGTATACTCATAAGAATGAGACTAAAAGAGGCAGTGTCTTGATATTATTATGAAAATAGTTTTGACCTATGGAACCCCCTTGAAAAGGTTTTGAGGACCCCAGGAGGCCCTGGACTATATTTTGAGATCTACAATTCTAGATGTTTCCACTATTCTAGATGTTTCCATCTAGATGTTATTCTAGATGCTTAAATAATAATAGCCACTCAATTCATAAATTTTCTTCTTTCTCTTGAATATTAGAAAGTTGAGAGCCAAGTTGAGTAATCAGTTCAGGCCAGGAATTAGAGTTTGTCCATCTCTACCACTCTGCTCAACTGCAACCTGTTCCTGCCAATGCAGGGGACACGGGTTTGAGCCCTGGTCCGGGAAGAGCCCACATGCCGCGGAGCAACTAAGCCCGTGCGCCACAACTACTGAGCCTGCGCTCTAGAGCCCACAAGCCACAACTACTGAGCCCGCGCACCTGGAGCCTGTGCTCCGCAACAAGAGAAGCCATGACAATGAGAAGCCCACGCACCACAACGAAGAGTAGCCCCTGCTCACCACAACTAGAGAAAGCCCTCACGCAGCAACAAAGACCCAACGCAGCCAAAAATAATAAATAAATTAAATAAATTAAAAAGAAAAAAACGCACTTTTAAAAAGTACTATTAAAAATAATAAATAAATAAATAAATAAATAAAAATGTAGCCAAAAAGTTCGTTTGGGGCTTTTGTAACATTGTGCGGAAAACCCCGAATGAACTTTTTGTCCAGCCCAATATATACATACACACATACCTATATATATCAACCATACAAATTTAATATTACACCATTATTTCATTCTCAGTATCTATCCAGCTAACACCCTTCAACACGATGAAAATATATATGATAACCACATAAAAGATTAAGACATTCCTCGGGTTGATTGAATGGGCTTTCTTAGAGCCCAGAGGACAGGGGTTGAACTGCAAGGAAACAGCTCTCTAAAAAGACAGAGTCACATGATAGAGAATTTGTCACTCAAGAATTTAGGCAAATTAAGTCTCTAGAGTGTCTGATTTATCCCAGACTCCCACCTGCACCTACCACTTTTCTATATCAATGGCTAATTGGATCGAAACCTAGAATAGTCACCCTTGGGAAACGTCTGCCCACCGCACTTCATTCTCCCGTCAGGGAGAACCGCCCCTCAGTCTGTCTTGGGGCACCCTACCTGTGGCCACCTTGTTTGGATCAGGTTGTGCACCTGCCTCAGGCTGGGCCAACCACATCCTCCCTCCTGGGAATTCGGTGTTGGGCTGAGGATGGCCAGTCGCCTGGCTAATCTCTGCAGGAGAGGAGATGTAAGCGTGGTAATCATAGCAGATCATCTCCCACCCAGTCCAGCTGCCCACCAAGAAGAAGAAAGTCGATTGCAGGAAGCGAGAGGCAGGGAGCAGAGACGAAGCTGGAGAGGGGTCCTGCTTGGGTGCCTGTCAGCCATCCGTCCTCGGACTTGATAACACACGGCTTTATCTACACACTGCCCTGCACGCTTCAGCCAACTCAAGTTGATGACTTGCAACCCAAAGGTCTTAACTGAGGCAAAGACAAAGCCAGAACCATCTGTGGGTTTTTCTTGACAGCCGGGTCCCTTAAAGGATTCTGGAGAGCACTGCAGGTCCTAAATACACATTTGCTCTTTGAAGGCTTCTACTGGGCAAAAACATCTTTCCATCCGAGGCCAATGAGATTAGGAAATGGCATTTCCTCCAGCTTTACATTCCGGGAGGGCAAATGTACAGATGACTGGAGTTGGCAATTGACTCTGTGGGTTAGTATTTGCTGAGGGCACACACCCAGGGACTCAAGCGACAGAATCCCCAGGCGCCAGGCAGGAGCCTGGCTGTTTTGCTTCCAACCACCTGCCTGTTCTCCCTCCTCTCAATCAGCACTCACCAGAGCCCTGACCCTCAGTGACTGGCAGGATGACCCACTTTTTAAAATGCCAATTTTTAGCAGCTGGAAATAATAAACATGGAGTTGAAGATGCCGGAGCATGGATTTCTCTCTGCCTGTTTTCGAAAGGCGAAAGACGCCCTAGGCCTCCTCCTGTTCCAGCAAGGATGTAGTGCCACAGTCGCAGGATGCTGGTGCAACTCCTGCCTCGGAGCCGCTGTGGGACCGTCAGTTAGTCCACACACCTCCCTGCACCTCGGCTTCTACAGCCGCAAAATGAGGAGGCAGAGGTAGATGGTCTTTAATATCCCTTTCATCTTCCACCTTCTATAATCTTTGTAAGCTGGAAAGATTTACACATAACTTCATCTTGATTTTATTACTTGTAGTTCATCTTCTTGTGACAGAGTCGGCGGCAGAGCCGTTGTGCAGAAGTTAGTGGCTCTCTCTCTCTGGGATGATTTAAGAGGTGCTGAAAACCCTGAGTACCTCCCTCACTGGTTTGCCACAGCAAAGGCCTGAAGCTTCCCTGTCCCAGAGCCAGCCCTGGCATCCAAGTATTGTCTGTCGATGGTCCTGGTGAAAAGGCAAACACCTACATTGCCCACTGTTCACGGAGCAGATTAACCTGGACTTGCCTCTGGATTTCCTAGGAATGGGATCCAGCAGAGGCACCATGGCTGGGAAGGGTCTGGGGCCCAGGGCACGGCGGTGGCAGACACGCCCGGGCAGTCGAGGGTACAGGGGAGCCCACGAGCAGCAAAGGCTCCAAGGCCAGATGAAGCAGCAGCTCTGAGCCAGCTGTACTTGCAAAGGGAGGTGGGTTGTCAGATTCATTTGACTCCCCTGATTCTCTTCTCCTCTTCAGGGTGCCTGGCAGGAAGCAGGAGATTCTCTGACCACCCTCCAGGGGTCCCTCCTCAACACCAGGAAAGCCTGCCCGCAGGCCCCCATAGGCTGTCATGCAAAAAGACGAGGGCAGTTGACCACCTGGAGGCAATAGCCCGATTCTGCTGTGGAGCAGCTGCCCAGATCCACCGACGCCCCTCGCGTTGCCGGGGCTCACGCTACTGCCACAGCCTGCCCGGGCACGAGCTCCCTGCCTAAGGAGCCGCAGGCCCACCACAGCACCCACCCACCCCCAAAAACAAGGCTTGGGTGTCAGGTTGTACTAATCCTCATTTCTGGTGGCTTCAGCTCTTAACCTGGAGAAAAGGAGAAAGGATAATCAGAACTTCCTAGTGCTCCTATGGGGGATTTAGTCAATATGGGAGCTGTATGAGGTTTAGGAATAAATGCACCATCAGCTAGCACCCTGAGGTATTATTCTACAACACAGCATCTTAAACACCGATTCTCCTGCACTGTATCGGAACATGTGTCAGACATGTTCCCTCGGACCTTCTTGGAAGGCTAGACTTGTCAAATCTTTACCTCCTTTTTGGGGTGACGATTAGGGTGTGTTCTGGTGACTGATGAATGTGTAGATATTAAGTAGAAGTAAAAATAGCAACTGAAGCCCAAACCATCCCTTAGTGGTATCTTGAAGTCTTCTGAAAAGAAACTACTATCCAAGAACCTCAGTGAACCAGGTGTGTTTTGTATTTGCTGGGGATAAACAGGAAAGGGGCACACACACTTGGGGAACCACAAATGTCCCATCACCAGCACTACCCATCTCCTTAGTCTCCAGAGTAAACAGTTTGTAAAATACCAAAGGGGCCAAAATCCCAGTTTTTCCCAGGGGTTCTTGATGGCCCAGCAGAACTTTCTGGGTGTGTTGCAAGAGCGCCATTAAACCTTCAATTTAAATTGACTTGCTGGTCTCCCCACCCTCACTATCGTAGATTTCCTTTGTAGAAGAATGGGAATTGGGGGGATTTAAAAACTCTTATTAGATAGTCCAGCAATTTTGCACCGGGGATATGGGCCTAGGGCCCAGGGAATCTCCCTAATGAGCCACAAGGAGCCTCGGGTTAACTGGAAACAACAGCTCCTTAAGCACTCCCTCTGGAGAGAGTCTAGGAATTCAGATTCCTGCTAATGAAAGGCCTCCTCAACATCCTGAGGGGTAAAGATGCACTGATTATGTCCATTGTGAAATACAAGGTCTGGATGAATTCTGAGCCCATACCTACCTGCAAATCTACCTGCCTGTGCTCCAAACAAGGCATGGATTCAATCGATGCTAAAGCTGAGCCATTTGTCTGAACCAGCAAATACTAGGTCACAGTAGAATAGGGGTTTGGAGTCAGAGAGATGTAGGCTTGAGTCCTGGGTCGGCCACTAAGAGCTGTGTGGCGGTGGCCGAGTCACTTAGCCTGTCCCTGCCTCAGTGCCCTCGTGCAAATGGGAATAAAACAGACTCACGCGATCTGATCTGGATCTACTGAGTCTGAAGAAGTGGGAAACAAGACTGTGTGGCCTCATTTCGGGCAGCAGAAATACCACACACTTCTTTGCCTGGGACTCCGTTGTCCGGCCACCTTGTCTTTGCACCCACCTACCTCTGCGCGGAATCCGACGATGCAGTTCCGCCCTAAAGGACCCTCCATCCCCAGCCCACCGGCGCCAACTTGCTCCCCGGCTCTCGCGCCTCCCCCTCGCCTCTCTCCCTCTCGGTCCCATTCGGCTCCCTCATTTTCTTCTCTAAAACAAAAAGTACTGCCGCTCATTAATCCGTGCTGAACTTCAAGGGCAGAATCGTCGTGAAAGTGAGCAGACAAGCGGAGGGCGCTGCCACCCGCCACCGTGTGAATGCCGCGCTGACGGGCGCTGACGGGCCAGGCCCGAGGGCGGCCCGGGCGCTGGAGCTGCCAAGCAAACTTTCCCGTCTGAATTCCAGATCGAGAGCCTGGAAACCACACTCTGCCCAGACGTGTGTGCGACGCCGACACCAGGGAGCCGCCCGCAGCCCTGGGGGCCGGGGGAGGGGAGAGAAGGGGAAAGGGATGGGGTGGGAGGAGGCGGAGGAAGGAGGAGGTGGGAGGTGAGAGGAGGCGGGGGAAGGGAAGAGTGGGGGGA
>NW_006799055.1:247637-265889 GCF_000442215.2 Lipotes vexillifer | reverse complement strand
CCCCAAAAAAGAAAAAAGAGCAGCCCGCCCCGCCCTGGCCTGGGCAGCAGCACGCCGGCCGCTGGGCGCGGGGCGCGGGGGGCGCTCCCCGTGGCCGCGGCCGCTCAGTCCGGGATCTGGGCTCCGTCAGACTTCCGGGAGAGAGGAGGTTTTTCTTCTCCAAAATCCACCAAACTCCTTTCATGCGCTTTTGTTTTACAGTGGAAAACTACAATAAAAAAAAACATAGCCATGAAAATAAGTGAGATTAAAACCTGCCGGCTTCACTTCCTGGAGGCTTTTTGTTGGGTCTTGAAACTAGGAGTCTTTGCGGGTCATCCTTGTAAGTGCCTTTTTAATCCGTTCACACTGATGCTTGTGCGTCTATACTGCGTTTAACATCCATTATTAGACGGGTGACGTTGTGACACTGTGTTCAGTTGATTTGATGATGATTTCTGCTTTGGTCGGTTGACGTTGCCTCACTTGATAACACGACATAAATGCATACACGTTGCAAAAAGAAACCCTGTCTTAAAATAGAGATGAAAATATTCCCTAAGGCGCTGCCAATACCAAAAGAGTGAAGTGTTATTTAGACCGTGGAAGTGTTAGAAACAACAATAATTCATTGGCTGGTTCATAGTCCTACGTAACTTAACATTTAAAATCATGAAGTAATAGGGATAAAACCCCTATTAGTTGTTCTAAACTTCCTGTTTCCGAACGTGTATCATTACATCATATGAAGCGAATCGCATTATAAGCTCGGTAAGTGAGAGAGGATTTCTGCTCTGAAACAGAGCAGTTTTAATGCTTAAGTACCAAGAAGTTCTCAGGAAATCTCCAAATGCAGTCAATTAATATTAAACAGATGCAGGGACTTCCCTGGTGGTCCAGTAAAGACTACCCACTCCCAATGCAGGGGACCAGGGTCCGATCCCTGGTCAGGGAACTAAATCCCACATGCCGCAACTAAGACCCAGCACAGCCAAATAAATAAATATTAAAAAATAAAATTAAATTAAAAAAAATAAAGCAGATGCAGTAGGGGGTGCTTACTAAAACTGAAAGCTCTTCCCCCCGGAGAATTTACTCCATTTTCCTTTAAAATGAGCCAGCGAATCATTAATTTTAAATTGGCCAATGCCAATGGAAGATCACGCCAAAACCAGAATGAGGCATCCCAACAATGGTAAGTAAACAGAAAGGCCCAATTCAGTTTACAAAAATTTGGCCTTCAGGCTGTGTCTCATACACCTGCATAAAGTCAAAGACCATGTGATGCACATTTTATCACATTAAACCAGCAGCAGTGATAGGGTGTACCTTCATGTAAACAGGATGCACAGACACACGTTTCACGGAACTATTAATATCCCAGTTACTCCATGTAGCTTACATCTCTGGGAGGGAGCTCCAGACCAGGGGTTGTAGACTGGCGTTGCATGGGCCCATCCTTGTTTTCCAGACCTGTTTGTTTGCCCTTTGAAGTGTGTTTTAAACTTTTGAATTCGTTATCTATATTTAAAAATCAGGCGACTTCCCTGGTGGTGCGGTGGTTAAGAATCTGCCTGCCAATGCAGGAGACACAGGTTCGAGCCCTGGTCCAGGAAGATCCCACATGCCGTGGAGCAACTAAGCCCGCGAGCCGCAACTACTGAAGCCCGGGCACCTAGAGCCTGTGCTCCGCAACCAGAGAAGCTACCACAATGTGAAGCCCGTGCACCGCAACGAAGGGTAGCCCCTGCTCACCGCAACTACAGAAAGCCCGCGCTCAGCAATTAAGACCCAACGCAGCCAAAAATAAACAAATAAATTTTTAAAAATAAATAAAATAAAAATCAGGATATTTCACAGGGAAAGCTGAACTTTTGGCTTCTCTTCTTTGGCTGCATTGGGTCTTTGTTGCTGCTCACGGGCTTTCTCTAGTTGCGGCGAGCAGGGCCTACTCTTCGTTGCGGTGCGCCGGCTTCTCATTGCGGTGGCTTTTCTCATTGCGGAGCACGGGCTCTAGGCACGCGGGCTTCAGTAGTTCTGGCTTCTGGGCTCTAGAGCGCAGGCTCAGTAGTTGTGGTGCATGGGCTTAGTTGCTCCACGGCATGTGGGATCTTCCCGGACGAGGGATCGAACATGGTCTCCTGCACTGGCAGGCGGATTCTTAACCAGTGCACCACCAGGCAAGTCCCTTGGGCTCTCTTTGAAATCTGAGAAGACTTGGAGCAGAGCGGCAGTGTCAGATGTAACAGCCTGCACCTCCCCAGTTGTCCTCTTAAGGTATTTGTTTGTCCTATGCATGAGTTTTCTGTCCCAGACAAATCACTTCATCTGGTTTTTGGCCTTTGTATAAGGATTATTAAAGTCATAGGTGGTTTAGACACTCTCTGTCTAGACCTAATGCATGTATAATTAAAACCTCAAATCTTGGGCTTCCCTGGTGGCGCAGTGGTTGAGAGTCTGCCTGCCGATGCAGGGGACATGGGTTCGTGCCCTGGTCCGGGAGGATCCCACATGCCGCGGAGCGGCTGGGTCCGTGAGCCATGGCCGCTGAGCCTGCGCGTCTGGAGCCTGTGCTCCGCAACGGGAGAGGCCACGGCAGTGAGAGGCTCGCGTACCACACACACAAAAAAACCCTCAAGTCTTGATTTCCAGAAATTCATCTTGACAGATTCAACCAATGAGAAACTGAGTCTGCGTACATTCCCTAAAGACAGGCGCTATGGAATGTCCAGATTCCCTCCATTCTGCATTTGCCCAAGATGCAGCAAGACATAGGGGTGCGTGTGGTCTCAGGAATTAAACAGACCTGGTTTGGATTCCCACTAGGTACTTGCTGTGCAGTGTTAGGCAAGTTATTTACTATCCTTGAGCTTGTTTCCTTAAAAATAGATATAATAAAACTACCCCTTTGAATTATTGAATATTAAGTAGTTATATGTGAAAGCATCTTAAACAGTCCCTGGTCCATAGGAACCACCCAAAATATTAATTTCACATGCCCTTGGGATTTCAGTTACTAATGTGGATATTTGAGAGAGAATTCTTACTAGATCTTTTTTCTTGTCTACGAAATCCTACTTTAGTGGAATCCAAACTTTGGTGTGTGTAAGAGACTTACCTGGATACTTGATTACAGTGCTAGTTTCTGGGTCCCTCTTCTAAGGTATAGGAAGTCTCAAGTAGGGCCCTGGGGTTTGACATTTTAACATTTAATTCTGGGGCACGAGTCCTCAGCCCTCACTCTGACAGTCCCCGTTCTGGACTTGGCCCTGGTCATTCAAGGGAGTGAGGTGGAGACAGAGGAAGCCCTGAGCCGAGTCCCAGGCTGGTCCTGGCAGCTTGCTAATTCCGAGGCTAGATTGGATGCCTCCCAGGATCCCTATGGCCAGCTCCTGGATCCACAGGCGTTTATTGAGCACCTGCTGGAAAGTGCCCTAAGCGGGCACCAGGCACACAAGGCAAATGAAGCAGTTCCTGGCCTCCGGGAGCTCAGGGAACTGAATTCCAAGGTCAGGCCTGGCATTTGGGTCTCAGTTTCTGCCTTTCCTACCGTCCAGCATTTAATACCGTCCCAAATGGCTGTATTCCCAAAGACACTCCTTGATCTCATCAGCGCCTCTCTCCCCCCATCCCCCCGCCCGGAACCATGTTTTCCCAAGCTGCACTGCAGCAAGTTCTGCGTTACACAAGGACACTTAGCATAGCACTGCTTAGGTGCTCATTAGATATTTGTGGAATTTAATTTCCTTGGACAAATATGTCTTCTGAAACTTAGTTTATGTTCATTCACTCATCAAATATTTCTAAGCCAGGAACTGTTCCAGAAGCTGGGGATAACTGCCATGAACAAAATGTAAAATCCCTGCCCACGTGGAACTTCTATTCCAGTTGGGGAAGAAAGGCCATATCAACAATCTACTTTGAATTCTTGTATATGGGATCGTTATCTCTACCCGGACATTTGCTGCAATCTTGTTTGCTCTGACTGCTACCTCAGTTACCTGCCAAATGGCCTTCTTTCCCAACCCTGATCTACACACCCCTTACTCAGCGGCTGATTCTATCTGAGGCCAAAGAGCAAACCGGTTATCTTATTGCATCTTGAATCAGTGTCTGCATATCTCCTCTAGGCTTTAACCAAGATCAGCCATTCATTTCCAAATGCCAGAAGCTTCCACAATAAATGCCACTTGTATATTCTCTTACAGAATTTAGGGAGAAGACTTGATAGGAACCAAGTGACTCTGCTGTCCCATTGTTTGGTCCTGTTATTGCTTTCCTTTTTAAGCTTCTTAGCTATTATGCCAAATATAAAAGTAACTCTGACTACTTTGCATTCATATTCTGTAGCTTAATTTGAGTGGACTTCTAATAATTTATCAGTAAGATAATCTTACCTTTAAATATGTGATTTTGCGGGGTACATTTTGCTGCATTCTTACTGAGCGCTTTGTATTTTTCTGGGTCTAATACTTGTTATAGAGAAATACAAGTCCAATTGTGTCATAAAAATGAGAGAGGATTTCAGTATTCCAAGTATTCTACAAAGTGAGTTATACCTGAAAATTGAGGTAAAGAAGTATAATTTTTTTTTTTTTTTTTTTTGGTACGCGGGCCTCTCACTGTTGTGGCCCCTCCCGTTGCGGAGCACAGGCTCCGGACGCGCAGGCTCAGCGGCCACGGCTCACGGGCCCAGCCGCTCCGCGGCATGTGGGATCTTCCCAGACCGGGGCACGAACCTGCGTCCCCTGCATCGGCAGGCGGACTCTCAACCACTGCGCCACCAGGGAAGCCCTAAATAGGTATAATTTTAATTTCTTCTCTAAAGGGGTAACTTTTTGTGGAAATGCCCCCAAATGTATTATTTCTTTCTCTTTGCATGTGTATATTTTTATATCTGACCTCAAACTATGATCATCTTTGGCTCTCAATTGCATACATTCGATCATTTCCTGAGTCTATATGACTTCCTGTTGAGAAATATGAACTGGGTCAATGGAAAGTCTTTGGGAAACAAACTCAGACACCCAGGATTTCCCTTTGTCCTGTGAAATGTAAGATAAGCAATTTGATTTGGACATAATATCATTCTTTAGTCAGGCAACTGATGAATAAGCAGGTAGAATTAAAACATGCTGGACCGTGGATGGTCACTCTAGCGAGTGGGCCAGTTGCTGTGCTTTGCACAATTTCAGACTGCGCCGTCAGAACTTCAGTTGAGAGTCTGTGTATATGCATGCACTATTGAAAGTGGCCATTAGGGACGTCCCTGGTGGTCCAGTGGTTAAGACTTGGCCTTCCAATGCAGGGGGTGCAGGTTTGATCCCTGGTTGGGGAGCTAAGATCCACATGCCTCACGCCCAAAAAACCAAAACATAAAACAGAAGCCATACTGTAACAAATTCAATAAAGACTTTAAAAATGTTCCAAATCAAAAAAAAAAAAAAAAATCTTAAAAGAAAGTGGGCCTTAAGAGATGCAACTACGGGCTTCCCTGGTGGCGCAGTGGTTGAGAGTCCGCCTGCCGATGCAGGGGACGTGGGTTCGTGCCACGGTTCGGGAAGATCCCATGTGCGGCGGAGCAGCCGGGCCCGAGAGCCATGGCCGCTGAGCCTGCGCGTCCGGAGCCTGTGTTCCGCAACGGGAGAGGCCACAGCAGTGAGAGGCACGCGCACCGCAAAGAAAAAAAAAAAAAAAAAAGATGCAACTACCCATCAGAGCTGTTGGAGTTTTAAAGCCATGAGATCTGGCTACTCTGATAATCAGAATTCAGACTGTGTGTTAATATCAGGATATTAACACATAGTTGGACCAGAACCGGAAGTTTACTTAGAGAAACTGAAAGGAAAGAAATTATATGCTCCATGCCTTTCTAGTCCTTTTTTCCCCAACCCTGAGTGAGGGTTGAGAGGGAAGGTGGGATAAGGGTGAAAATTTGGAACCTGGGCCTACGCAAGCCACAATAATAATTGTGAGAAGTCCACTTTTGTTTTAATTGACGTTTCCCCTCACTGAACTGACATTTAGTGATTGAAATATCTGGAATGCACACCAGAACTTGGGTGTCTTTACTTTAGGCTAAAGGTGCAGACAGCAGAAGGTAGGGCACAAGGGGTCAGATGAAATTGGTAAAGGGAAAAAAACAAATGCGAATTTCACAGGCGAGAAAGGTAGCTTCTCCAACTGTAGGCTGTGCTGGGCTGCTCTAAAGCGCAGCATCTTTTATCAAGCCTAGGCCTTCGTTCCCCTCAGTGACACTGTCACGTGCTCCCCGTCAGCCTTTCAGTAAGATCTTTAACAAGCGCACAGGGACCCCTGCACTTCCGTTTAGTAATTGGTGGTAGGATTTCTCCTGTAGTATAGATACACATAGATTTGTTCACTCTCCTGCTTTTATGATGTTATTTTAGAAACTGAGCTGTGGAGGTTGTGTTTGAACACTTTTTGAATCAGCACTCTAACTAAGGGATCAAAAGGCTTAAGCTCATGCTTTTTAATAACTGAAACCACTGTCTATAATTCTTCATATCTAAAATCTATAGATGCTAATATCAGCCTAGCTTCTTTTACTTTCAACTCGTAAAGAAAGTCTTCCTTCTTCTTTTTTTAAAATTTATTTATTTTATTTGTTTATTTTTGGCTGCGTTGGGTCTTCGTTGCTGCGCGCGGGCTTCCTCTAGTTGCGGCGAGCAGGGGCTACTCTTCGTTGTGGTGCACGGGCTTCTCACTGCGGTGGCTTCTCTTGTTGTGGAGCACAGGCTTTAGGCACGAGGGGTCAGTAGTTGTGGCTTGTGAGCTCTAGAGCACAGGCTCAGCAGTTGTGGCGCACGGGCTTAGTTGCTCCTGTGGCATGTGGGATCTTCCCGGACCAGGGAGAGAACCCGTGCCCCCTGCATTTGCAGGCAGATTCTTAACCACTGCGCCACCAGGGAAGCCCCTCTCCTTCTTCTTAAGTTTCCTTTTTTACATCCAGTAGGACCAGCTCTTGTGATTATCGTCAGCAGAAAGTGATATACCACAGTGGGCAACATGAAATTGCCAAGTTGTCAAGAATTTAGGGATTTTCTTTCTTCTCTAGTCATTGTCACAGCCAATGTCTTCTTGAAAGATGTATCTTCATTTCATTGCCATATTAGGTGGCTAAGAGTTTTCTGGTCAATTTGGTAAACTTTAGACTATCTTAGAATTTAATTAGCTCAATAAAGTGGCCAAAGAAACCTACAGATGACCACATGTACAAATACATATGCAATCAACGATACAGGCTGACTGGGGTAGGTGGGCCAGTCCTCCTGTTACTCTGGGGATGTGTGTGTGAGCTGTTTTGTTTTTGTTTTGGAGTGTGGGTAAATTTCCAAACTCCCCAAGAGAACATAATCAGAAAACACACAGCAGGCATGGAGAGGAGTCACACAACTGGATGAAAAGGGAACTAGAAGGAGATTGGATTCTTAAAGGAACTAGAATTGTTTCACGTGCAAAGCATGAAGCAGGGGCAAGAGAACTGGAAGAACCAAGGTGGTTCCAGCCAACTCCTACGATTATTCTATTGAATCGCAGAAAATATGAGCTTCAACCACAGCCGAACCTAAAAAGGGGAAACTTTTCGTTTAGCACCAATCATTGCCGTGCATTGATTAATAACATTAGCTGGCGTAAGGGTAGCATGGAAGAAGCTTGTTCACTCACCCACTGTACTCCCTTCAGCCTCTACCATTTTGTCTCCAGTACAAGCATCTAGGTAAAGACAGAAAAAAAGTGGCTATTT
Organism: Lipotes vexillifer; assembly: GCF_000442215.2. Taxonomy (NCBI): domain Eukaryota; kingdom Metazoa; phylum Chordata; class Mammalia; order Artiodactyla; family Lipotidae; genus Lipotes; species Lipotes vexillifer. The sequence continues at coordinate 258,142 of NW_006799055.1, read as the reverse complement.
GGAAAGTCAGCTTTCACCCAAACGTACGAATTTTTTAAGTGTTTTATTTTATTTAAATTAAAAAAAAATTAATTAGTTAATTTATTTTTTGGCCGTGTTGGGTCTTCATTGCTGTGCGCGGGCTTCTCATTGTGGTGGCTTCTCTTGTTGCGGAGCATGGGCTCTAGGCACGTGGGCTTCGGCAGTTGTGGCATGTGGGCTCAGTAGTTGTGGCTCACGGGCTCTAGAGCGCAGGCTAAGTAGTTGTGGCACACAGGCTTAGTTGCTACACGGCATGTGGAATCTTCCCAGACTAGGGATCGAATCCGTGTCCCCTGCATTGGCAGGCGGATTCTTAACCATTGCGCCACCAGGGAAGTCCCAAGAAAAATTTTAAAATGTCAAGTGGGCTTAGGTGTTGGTCTTGCCACTCAGGGGCATTTTTCTCGCAGTTGGGATGGGGGTGGGACAGTCATGAGGGCCCTGACCTGCTCCATGAATTCCACTTCAAAAGCTGAAGCTATCTTTCAAATAGACTTTTCTAGCTTCCTAATAACCCAACTGTAGATTTATCATGAGATAAGTTTTCTACAAACTTTTCTGAATAGTTTTATTTTCACTTCGGTGTCTTGGGAGCAGTGAGTAGACAATGATTTCCCCCCTTCATCTACATGTCAACCATTTAGAAACACAGACTAAGAGACTTCCAAAATGAATAAATATCTCCTGCTGTTTAAATAGCCAACCTTCAAACTGATTCAGGAACCACCCAGGCAGGCACTCTGAGTCCCCGTGTGATTCCGGACATGTCACTGACCTCTCTTTAGGCTGAAGTGAAGTTAATGTTTTTCCTTCCCATCAACTCACAGCGGTGCTTTGGGGATAGAAAAATGGATGTGGCAAAGTCCAGTGCAGATTTTTAAATGCCACCGGCAAAACCAGGTAAAAAGCACTTGTCTTTTGTGAAATACAGCTGCCGTGTAAGAGACCCACGGCACACTGTCTTCCTGGCTCAGGAACACACAGATCCGTCTTTCTAGAATTCAAAACTGAAGGTGGAATGACACGGTGGAAGGTTTTTTGGTTGTTTTTTTTCCTTTAATTAATTAATTAATTTATTTATTTTTGGCTGCATTGCAGTGGCTACCAGAGGTAGATGGAAAAGTTTAAAGGGCGTTTGGGTTTCTGTTTGGTTGGTTGGTTTTTTGGCCTCGCCAGTGTAGCCAGATGGTTTGGGAGACATAATTTAGAAAGCACCAATGCCTTTCTCCAGATTAAGGTTCTCTTCGATTCCCATGGAAACTTTGGAGAAACGGACATTTAATTTGCTTATTATTCTTTCATTAATTTATCCAACAAACTTCATGGAGCACCTACGATGTACAAAGGCACTGCATTTAGTGCTGGAGATACAGCATAGAGGAGACCAGAAGCCTGAGTTCAGGAGCCTCCAGCCTGTTCTCCAGGTTCTGTAGGTGTGGTTTCAGGCAAATTTGCCTAACTGGACCATCCATTCTGAACATCAGAATCAGAGACAAGGGATTTCTTGAACTCATCAATAACCAATTCTCACCAACAATGCTGTCTAGATATAAGAGATTCCTGTGACTTATTTTCAAAGACTTCATTTAAAAATATACTTGGAAAACAAAACAGCAGACTTTTTAATTCTAAAATGAGGTGGTGTTACTTGGCACCTGTATATGTTTGTGTATGTACAACAGCAGAGCAGGAAAGGGGAGGTTGAGGGGAGGCTTGCTGGGGCCCCTTCAGTTCATCATCTTAGAATCGTAATCCCTCTTTTCTGCATTTGAGAGGCTTAGGCTTCACACGGTGTAATCAGACAGACTTGTTTTTTCAGAGGAGAAAAAGCCTTCCAGATAATGAGACAGGACAGAGCCTGGATGTGGAAGTAAAAGTCCAGTCTTGAAATGACCCCTCTGACATTTGCCTTGGGCCCTGGCAATCTTTGGGCTGCAGTGTCCTCACTTGTAAAACGAGGGCACTGCACCGGATGACACCTGACTGCCCTTCCCATTCTAACCTCCTATGATCTGTGATAAAGGTGGCACCGTGCAGTGTGTTTTGTGATTTTAATTCATTGATTAGGCATTTCATCAATGGCCAAAGTTGCTTCAATGCTGAGATTAGAATAATTATGGTGAGGCTTCAGGGTTAATAATTCACTAAAATAACTGAGCCATTTCACACCTCTGCCAGTGCTCTCCTTTCCAACTCTCAACAAAAGAACAAATAAACAGCAAACAGCAATGAATTAATTCACAAGCAAAGATTATTTCTGACAATTAGAAAAGCTGGACACTTCTCTGTTTATACATACCCCTTATATACATAAATTGGTGTATACATTTTTTAAAATAAATTTATTTTATTTATTTTTATTTTTGGCTGCATTGTGTCTTCATTGCTGTGCGCGGGCTTTCTCTAGTTGTGGCGAGCAGGGGCTACTCTTGGTTGCGGTGCGCAGGCTTCTCACTGCAATGGCTTCTCTTATTGCGGAGCACAGGCTCTAGGCGCGCAGGCTTCAGTAGTTGTGACACACGGGCTCAGTAGTTGTAGCTCGGGGGCTCCAGAGCGCAGGCTTAGTAGTTGTGGCGCACGGGCTTAGTTTCTCTGCATGTGGGATCTTCCTAGACCAGGGCTTGAACCCGTGTCCCCTGCATTGGCAGGCGGACTCCCAACCACTGCGCCACCAAGGAAGCCCGGTGTATACATTTTAAGTGTGTATGTATATGCTACCATTTGTCATTAAATGTGCATATTCCTGAATAATAAAATTATATAACTAATATTCATTGAGCACATACCATAGGCTGAGCACTGTTGAAGACTTTATTTACATTTTTAATTTATTTTGGCTGCACCGTGCTGCTTGCGGGATCTTAGTTCTCTGACCAGGTATTGAACCTGTGCCCTGGCAGTGAAAGCGCCGAGCCTTAACTGCTGGACTGCCAGGGAATTCCCAATTTACATTGTCAATAACTTCTTTTCATTAATTTCTTCTGTTTTCAGTCTTAACACCCACAATTGATTTCTCAAATTATGGAAGTTTGTGAAGGTTATTGCAAACATGTTGTCTGGCAGGCATAACTGTTAGGGTGTAAAGAAACGATATTTCATAAAAAGGACTCCAATTTGTCTGAACTTTTGGGCAAAGCCTCGCTGGAAAGGCATGCATTTGATCACGTTTATGTCTTGGGGTAGGGATTCTGCCTCGAAATGACTCTCTTTTGGAGAGAGAGGGAAAATCTTGGAGTTTATGGAGAGTGGAAAACATTTTCATCCCTCGTGAGATCAGAAAAAAAAAATCTCAGTGAGGCTCAAGGGAACTTTTCCTGGCAATGAGGGTTATATTGGATAAGTTATTATGATATTTGAATCACAGCTTCTGGAAACAGGTTATAAAATAAATTTTCACAGAACTGAGACAGTTCCGGTGCGAGTCTTTCTGTCCAGCCCATACACAGTTCATAGTAGTACTGAAACTTCACGGGATCACGAATTTCTATACTATCTGCCCATGCGGTGTTCCCAAAGCAGTGAGGAAACATTCAGTAGCATAAGGGACATGTTTTATATTATGATGATTATAATTTTACATGTTTTCCCAAAATGTACAAATATGAAATGTGCTATGTTCTACTCATATGCTTGCATATGGAAAACAGAAATAAAAATTGTTTACTTTGGCTACAACAAATGTCATTCTCTGGCTTAGTGGCTTTTGATATCCTTCAGCCAAACCAAACATGCAGCTTCTCAAGATACCAGAATCTGTATTTTAATACAATAATGAGTTTCTCACTCCCAGCCTCCCTCTCCCTCTCTCTCTCTTTTTTAATGACTCCGTTGTTAAATAAGAAATGGATAATGTCAACTTTCCCAATAGCACCACTAGTATTTGTTGCTGTTTCATAAGTAATTTAGGAAAGCAACTGAAGCATAAAGAAGCTAAATTATTTATTACAGTATTTTCCTCTCCTGGATATCATGATAATCTTCAATATTAATGCCTTCCTTACAAGTGTAAGGTTAGGAAATTGAAGTCAGTGGGTTAAATTGATCAATTATACAATTATGAAATGTGTTCAGGGGAATAGTTGATTTTATCATCAAACCAAAATAGTGCCTCATTTCTTGCATGCATTATCTAAATATTTATCTAATATGTGTTGATGTATTCTTAGTTGTTGCAATACCTTTCTAAAATGATTTGCTTTGAGAGTCATACGCAGTTTGATTCAGTTCTCCTAAGTCAAGTGCAAGCTTACCCATCACAAATTCAGTGACTACTGTGGTGTGGGCAAGACGGCCAGGATGAGCAGTGCCCCCAGCAATGAAAACCAGTGGTCAGAACCCCACCTTGCCAGAGCTGGTAATCTGCGCAGTTTACAGGTTAACTCAAAACCTATGGTTCGTAGAGACGTGTCCGACGTGGATGTTGTCTGGGAGTTTGTGCATTGGGCATTCAGAGTAAGTTGGAAGAAACACTGGTTCTAATATGCTTCTCTTCAGCCAAACATGAAAGGGTTTAGGCAGCGATCATTAAGCAAATGAATAACAAAAAAAAGCAGAGGAGACTCCTTGCCTGGTTCAGTTATCACCTCTGTAGGGCATTCCACATAAAATCTGCACAGGTAACCCTGATTTCTCACCTGCGTGCCCAGGGAACATCTTGATTCAAGGAGTATGAAAATACCTGAAGTTTTTGAAACCTGAAGTCGTCGTCATTAAATGAGCATCACCTCTTCCCGTGTTTTCTGGAATTAGGGACACAAATGTCATCCTCTTGATTCCTGTGGAATTTTTGTGGGCCCTGTCCCTTACCGTCCATTTCAACTGCCACACTCTGACCCAGCCTCCCAACTCCAGCAGCGCTGGAAACCAGCAGCACACCCTGCCCATCTCCTGCTTCAGAACGTACAGTGGCTTCTGCTTGCTTCAGCAACTGTGCCCTCCCTATGACCCCTTGCCGTCTCCAACTGCTGAGCACCTCTTCTATTCCTGAGCTAATCTATTTATTATCTCCCTCTGTGCTTGGCTTATAAATCCTGAGCCCAAGCCTTACCATTTGCTAGTTTCCTTCCAAATTTGCATTTCCTTCCCCTCCCACCTCCCCCATCCCCTTAAGCCACGCCCACTGCTCCTTTTGCACTTAAGACTATGTTGCTTTGTATCTTCTCTTGGGGGCAGATCTGTGATGGGGGCATAAGGTTTTTTTAAAATTTTTATTGGGGTGTAATTGATTTACAATCTTCTGTTAATTTCAGGTGTACAGCAATGTGAATCTGTTATACAAATCCATATACCCACTCTTTTTTAGATTCTTTTCCCTTATAGGCCATTACAGAGTATTGAGTAGGGTTCCCTGTGCCATACAGTAGGTCCTTAGTAGTTATCTATTTTATACATAGTAGTGTGTATGTGTCAATCCCAATCTCCCAGTTTATGGGCACAAGGTCTTGAGTGGCCCCTCCCCCTCCCCCTCGAAGAGTAGGTACCCAGTGAGTGGATGAAGGCGTGCGTGAATGAAAGTTGGGATGGTAGAGGCTGCCCCAGTGCTAAAGGGGCATTGCTTTTCAGTATAGAAAAAGCTAGGAATATCTTTCCAGCACACAATAAAGAAAATGCTACATTGAAGCAAATGAATATATCTTAATATGATGGAGAGTGCAGTAGGGATTACTTTTTAAATGATGTTTGGAAGTAGAAGCTGAAAAGACAGTGGAGAAATAATGCGACAAATATCTCCCAACAGACAAGGAAGGGGATGTAAATTTGTGATGGGAGATACCATACTGCCGCCTTCACACACCCACACGCTGTGTGACTTTTGAGTAGGATTAGAAAAGTCAAATTCCATGGCCCCAAAACAGTAGGCACGACTAACTGATGAATAGGTTAGTCCAAAAGACAGCTTCCAACTGCCCACCGGCCCTACCCCTAATGAAAGTAACTTCTAGGAATAAATTCGCCTTCAAATTGAATTATCTATGCAAAGGATTCGTTATTAATAAACTACATCAGGGTTTGGCAAACTATCCACGGGCCAAATCCAGCCCACCTCCAGTTTTGGTAATGAAAATTTTCTTGGAACACAGCCCACCCCTTCATTTCTGTATTGTCCATGGCTGCGTCCCACTATAAGGACCCAGTTGAGTAATTGTGACAGAGACCCTGTGACCCGCAAAATTAAAAATGGCCCTTCAGGGGAAAAGTTTGCCAGTGCTTGACCTACATGATCAAAGGATGTAGTAATTTGGTCGGATGTGCCATTAACTTGCTTTCTCCAGTGGGAATGTAATATGGTTGGATATTTTATTTTCTGAAATGAGTGAGGGATTCAGGCCTCCCATCCTTCCCACCAGGGGCAGACCTGGGGCCTGGAATCCGGTTGGCTGGCTAAGGGAGCAGTAACCTCTGGTTACCAAGTAGAGTAACCAACTTGTCCTGGTTTTCTGGGGACTGTCATGGTTTTAAAACTGAGTCCCATGTTCCGGGCAAACCAGGACAGTTGACCACCCTGACATGTAGTGAATAGCTTATGGGGTCTGGGGTAGACTGACTTGGGTTCAAACCCCATTTTAATGACTTCACACTGTGCAGCCTTAAGTAACTTCATCAATTACCCTATCTGTGAATTGGGATTGATTCTATTTTGAGGAGATATTGTAAGGATTAAAGGAAATTATGCAAAGAAAGAGCCTAGCACAGAATAGGCACTTACTAAATATTCATTACCTTCCTACACTTTCGACCATTATAAGCTAATTTTCTTATCCAATCTTTAGTCAAAATTCCTTTTTTCATAAAATAATCAGAAGGGAAACTTTAAAATACCATTCCTTTTTAAACAAAAAAAAATTATTTAATTGGTTGCTCCGGGTCTTAGTTGCAGCACATGGGCTCCTTAGTTGTGGCATGTGAACTCTTACTTGCAGCATGCATGTGGGATCTAGTTCCCTGACCAGGGATTGAACCCCAGCCACCTGCATCGGGAGCACGCAGTCTTGTCCTCTGTGCCACCAGGGAAGTCCCTAAAATACTGTTCTTATCCCCTGTATTTTCTTATGATGTTATTTCTTTGCCCCTTACAAATAAATACCCAAATTAATAAATAACTTGTACTGCAGTGGGGGAAGGAGCCCATCCACGTAAAATTGCCTGATTTTCAACTTGATAACTGTTTTATGTTTTAAACATAAACACTTGGAGACAAGCGGTGGTTGAATTTTGTTTTGTCCAGTTAGGGATACATCCCAGGAAGGTCTGCTGTGCCCAGCTGCTTCAAGTAGCTTGTGATAGGATTTCCCCGGTGGTCCAGTGGTTAGGACTGGGTGCTTTCACTGCGGGGCCCGGGTTCAATCCCTGGTCCAGGAACTAAGATCCTGCAAGCCTCTCGGCGCAGCCAAAAAAAAAAAAAAGTAGCTTGTGATGCCTCAGGTCCATGACCAGATCCAGAACTTCTGGGGAACAAGGTTCAGGGACTTTTTCTGATCTAGCATTTTGTGCCTCCAACAGAAAATGTTGACAGGAAGTTGACAGAGGCTGTCAGTGCTACCTCACTCATGATTCATCTGATGGATCACTATGACCGAAGCGCTACGTGGATGAACACGCTCATTAATTTTTTCAAGAGGCTAATTATACACAGACAGTGGTGTCCAAATCTGATAGCAACCTACATGCTGTCAAAAGTCCCCGGGACAGAGCTTCCCTGGTGGCGCAGTGGTTGAGAGTCCGCCTGCCGATGCAGGGAACACGGGTTCGTGCCCCAGTCCGGGAAGATCCCATGTGCCGTGGAGCGGCTGGGCCCGTAAGCCATGGCCGCTGAGCCTGCGCGTCTGGAGCCTGTGCTCCACAACGGGAGAGGCCACAGCAGTGAGAGGCCCGCGTACCTCAAAAAAAAAAAAAAAAAAGTCCCCAGGACAAGATCAAAGGGATAAGAGAACATTAATCTCATCCGAACTATTAGCATTTTGATTTAACCCGCTGGTTAGCAAGTGTGCAGGATGGAATTAAATAATGTGTACTCCTGTAGTAGTTTATATTCCCAATTACACTTAAAATCCTAGTTGGTCCCCAACAAATTCAATTTCCATTAGCCTGTAGCTATAGGACTTTGAGAAATCAAATTTTTTACTGAATGGATTGGTCAGATCAGTCCAAAACTATCAGCATTTTTATTTAATATCCAGTTTCTTAGCAAATGTACAGAATGGAATTAAATAAGGTGAACTTCTGTGGTAATGTACAATCTAAAAACTTCCAAATACCTAAACAATCATAGCTGATTTCCAACAAATTCAATTTACTTGAGGCTGTGGCCATGTGATTTTAATGAATCAAACTTTTTAACCAAATTAATTGGTCAATTCGGTCAAAGCTTATAAATTCAGTGAATATATGTCAGTCGATTGGCTGATCTGAATGTCTAATGCAGCAAACTGAGTCAAATTATTAGCTCAGGATACAGACTGCTTTAACTTTATTTGAACTATAAACATCTGCTTGCCTTTTTGATTAGGACAACGCCAAAAAGTGCTGGTTTCCAAACTTGGCTGTACATTAGAATCACCTGGGGAGCTTTCAAAATTTCCAAAGCCCAGGCCACACCCCAGATCAGTTAAATCAGAATCCCTGTGGGTGAGACCCAGGCATCAGTCCCTTTGTAATCTCCCTGGGTGATTGGGAACCACTGGCAGCAAATTCAAATAATTAGGAATAAAGCCACTATAGCATGTTTTGCATTAAGGTGGAAGCCCAAATTGGAGGAGAAAAGAATGAGACTTTGTAATAACATGATAGTAATTATAATAAGCTAATAATTTATTATGTAATTTGTTACTGTTATGTAAAAAGTAATAGCTCACTATTTATTGAGTTCTAACCAAGTGCCAAGCATTGTGTCACATTTTACATGGATTATTTTATTAAATTCTCACACATTGCCGTGAAGCCTTATGAAGTCAATTATTGTGCCCATTTTACAAATGGGTAAATCAAGGCACCAGAGGTTAAATATCTGTCCAAGGACACGCATGTAGCAAGTGGTCAGGTGAGGGCTGGCACAAAGCAGTGTGAGTCTAAAGTCTGTGCTTGAACTATTTTTGAAAATCAGTGACTTGAAACTCAGTGCTTTATAGGTCTTTGGACGTCACGCTCTTATTTCTTCGGGGCATTGTTTTTGTTTTCTTCTTCCACTTTTCTTTGTTTCTGGATGCAAAGGCCTCACCAAACGGTGCACAAAAGCAATTTCTGATGCCCTGGGGACAGAGGTAGGCCTGGGTTTATGCATATAATAGGCAGAGGAATTAATATTCCACATTAAGAGCTCCTTCTCTCTCAGGGGAGATTCTGGCAGACTAAAGCACTCTCAGGCAGCAGAAAGGAACCCTGAAACAAAACGCCCACCTAAGGGGAACAGACATATTTGCTACAGCATGTTTAAAATTTAATTGAAAAAGGGTAAGAATATAATGGGGCTTCCCATTCACTGCAAATCTGGTTATTTCACAAAATCTTCAGCGTTGACCTGTCATCCTGTACGGGTTTGTTTTAAAAGTTTTTTGGGTTTTTGTTTTTGTTTTTTTGAGGTAGTCCTCCTAAGTAACATGTATTCAGTACCAGCTGAAATCTTACCATTTTTGGTTGCACAATGAAAAACAAAATAAAAAGAAGAATGAAAGATGAAAATATGATATAATGTCACGGTCATTTGCAGCCGTTTCCTGTGACAGTTATGGTGCTGTACACTCATTTCTGAACTGTGTCTTGTCTCTCCTTTGCTGAGAATGAAGCTAAAACTGCCCCAAGAAGCTCCCCCAGGACTGAGGCCGACCGTCAGAGCAGAATCTGGGCCAGTCTCAGCAGCTGTGTGTGTGTTTTATTTTTATTTTTTTCAGCCCACTTACCTCGGGAGAGCAGGTTTTCTCCATCCGAAGACTCCCTGACCCCAGCACCTCCGGCCCCGGGTGGGGCTCTGGCTGCAGCCTCCAGGCCACTGCCTGGGTGGGACCGGGCCTGCGATACCAGCCAGGCTCCAGCCACCCTGCTAGGACACCTGGGCCTGGGAAGGGACCGGAACTCCCCTCCAGCACCAGGCAGGGGCTGGGGGGAAGCGACCCCCTGTCCCCGTGGAAGGCCGGCTCCCAGCAGCCCCCTGCTGCCAGCTGCACCCCCATCAAACGTGCGTCCACCTTCGAGAAGGGTGAGTGCCCTGGGCACCAACTACGCTCTGCTTCCCCGATATCACCTCCCACTTGCCTTTGGGGAGAACTGCGCGGGGCTGGGGGCCACCAGGACCTCTTCCCCGTTCTGAGTGTGGGCAAAGCAAGGGGTCCGTCTTAATTTCCTTTTAGGCTTCCTTCTTTCAAGACGAACTTGCAGGACTTCCCTGGCGGTCCAGTGGTTAGGACTCCGCGCTTTCACTGCCTGTGCGCCCCGAGTTCAGTGCCTGGTACGGGTAAGATCCCCGAAAGCCACGGCGGGGGCGGGGCGGGGCG
>NW_006799055.1:232526-247549 GCF_000442215.2 Lipotes vexillifer | reverse complement strand
CGGGGCGGGGCGGGGTGGGGGCGGGAAGGATAAAGACGAACTTGCCATGGTGCTTTCTAAATAAGACCTATGTTTGCAAGTTCAGGAGTGTGGCCAGAGGAGAATGTGAGTCTTGTAACTAGCAGGAAACTCAGGAGAAAAATATTTTAAGGCGATGATGTCAAAAGACTGAACAAACCCGAGGGGAAGGCCAGGCACCGAGATCCCGGAGGGCCTGGACTGGCTTCCCGGCCCCCGGGAATCAGCCCTGCTCATCGGGGCCCGTCGCCTCTCACCTCGCGCGTAGGAGGGGATCAGTGGTGCTGGCCGCCCCCGGCCACCGCCCTGGAGAGAAGTGGCAATGTCGCACGGGGACGCGATCGTTGTTCGTCCCTCACCCCGGGCGCACCAGCGAGGCGGTGGAGGGCACCCTCCGCGCCGGCCGCGGGGCCTCGGTGGGCGCGGGTTCTGCTCGGCGGCTGCGGGCGCGGGGAGGCCGGGCCCGCGAGGCGGCGGTTGGCGCGCTTCCCGGCGGCTCTCGGTCGCAGCTGGCCTTGCTATTTGCATCGTCCACATCCTGAGAGCCGAGACCAGGCCTCTCCCTGGAGCAACTGGGAAAACGCGAGGCCCGGCAGGGCCTTCCCGGATCGGGGAGAGGCCGGGAAGTTGGGAAAGAGCGGCCTGCAGGGTCCCGAGGAATTGGGGCTGCCCGGGGGCCGGGGGGGGTGGGCGCTGAGCCTCAGGGCCCCGAAAAGAGGGCGAGCAGGCGGGCAACTAACCGAGCTGGAAAATGAGCGAACTTTTTTGCTACATCTCCTGGAAAGAGATCTTTCCAGACGGCCCCCCCCGTGTCGCCCACCTCCATCACTCAGCCTTTACCACATTACCCTGAGCAGCATTTTTTAAAAAATAAATTCACTTATTTTGTTTACTTATTTTAGTTTTGGCTGCGTTGGGTCTTCGATGCGGTGCGTGGGCTTCTCATTGCGGTGACTTTTTGTGGAGCACAGACTCAGTAGTTGGAGCTCGCGGGCTCTAGAGCACGGACTCAGCAGTTATGGCGCAAGGGCTTAGCTGCTCTGCAGCATGTGGATTTTCCCGGACCAGGGCTCGAACCCGTGTGCCCTGCACTGGCAGGCGGATTCTTAACCACTGTGCCACCAGGGAAGCCCTGCAACGGTCTTTCTTCTGTGTTTCTTTACTTGTTCATGTTTGCCTCCTCCAGGAACATGTGGGCTCCTAGACACTCGTCCGGGCAGCCCTGGGTCTGTTCTGTTGATCGCTGGGTCTCCAGTGCCAAGCAGGTTTCCTGGCTCCTTTGCAAGTGAATGAACAGACCCTGAAGGAGAAGCTGCCTCCTAACCAGTCAAGGAGCTGGATTTCTCAGCTTTCCATTCTTATGTGGTGTTGTCATCAACCTGTGGAGAGAAACCGGATTTATCTGGGGGGTAAGGAAATTCATTCTCCCTGGCTTTATATATTTTCCAACCCACAGTGTCAGATCGGCTAAATATTAGTGGTCTTTAGTTTCTTTATGTGATGTATACCACTTGTCACTGTTTAATGTAATCTTATGTCATTTAAAGGTTAAATTATACGGTATAGAAAGCGACAATAATATAATCTTAAGCACAGTCATTTAGAGGAAGATTTCCCCCTAAAACTTGGTTAAAATAAATTTGAGAGGGCTTCCCTGGTGGCGCAGTGGTTGAGAGTCCGCCTGCCGATTCAGGGGACACAGGTTCGTGCCCCGGTCCGGGAAGATCCCACATGCCGCGGAGCGGCTGGGCCCGTGAGCCATGGCCGCTGAGCATGCGCGTCCAGAGCCAACGGGAGAGGCCACAACAGTGAGAGGCCCGCGTACAGCAAAAAAAAAGAAAATTTGAGAAAGACGCAGTTCAATTCATTCAACAAATTTGACTTTGTGACAGATCCAACGTAGTCTGTTGTATTTAATAAGAATTCAGCCCATAAAGGGAGATTTAATGACATTAATGAAATTAGCTTTATGTATTAATGGAACTGAATGAGTCAACTCTAAAAGCAAATGTTCTCTAAACCTAAATATTTTATACTCAAGAAAATCTGCTGGGGACTTCCCTGGTGGTGCAGTGGTTAAGAATCCGCCTGCCAGTGCTGGGGACGGGGCTTTGATCCCTGGTTTTGGAAGATCCCACATGCTGCGGAGCAACTAAGCCGGTGAGCCACAACTACTGAGCCCCTGCGCCACAACTACTGAAGCCCATGTGCCACAACTACTAAAGCCCGCGTGCCTAGAGCCCATGCTCCACAACAAGACAAGCCACCACAACGAGAAGTCCACGCACCACAACGAAGAGTAGCCCCCGCTCGCCGCAACTAGAGAAAGCCCGCACGCAGCAACGAAGACCCAACGCAGCCAAAAATAAATAATTAATTAATTTTTTAAAAAATTGAAAGACTTCTTTGTACTGGGTGAAAACTTAGATTTCAAACCTAATTTTGATCAGCTTTATCACGAATACATTTTGCTAGTTTATTCCTTAAAAATCTTTCTCAGAGTCTCTCCTCTTAACTCTCTGAAGTGATACCAGATGGGTTTTATTTTATGTTTTTAGCTAAAATTGGATCCTGGGAAAGAATGAATCTAGAGTAGATGATAGGAAGATGACTGTCAACTGACAATTTCCATTACCTACCTAACTGCCTTCCTCCCTGGCATTAAAGAGACCAGAAACTCTATGGAGACCCACATTCCCAAACCCTTGGGAGGAGGAATAACAGTTTTAGGAATTCCTTTGTGTTTCCGAAAATTAGTAATAGCTACTCCTTGTAAGTCTATTGCAGTGAAATCACAGCCAGCTGCCTATCTCTAGAAAAAAAGGTTCCAGATTTCCTTTCCCTGGAATGTGGCTCCAGAGAGGCTGTTCCATTTCAAAGGAGGTGCTTTGCTTGGGTACTCAGTAGGTCCCTCAATAAGGCAATGTCAACAGTTGTAAACAAAGTTCCCTAGAACAGGTCCTCCATACCCAGTTACCTGGGAGCTCCAGCTGAAGCTTTGGGCCAGTTACCCTGCCATCCATGCTAGCTGCCATCCTTGGCCCAAGTGTTGTCCACTAACTTGCCAAAGCATGACTGGAACATCATCAAACTCCCAAACAGTATCCCAGGCTCCTGGGTAAGTCCACTTATTTATCATATGCTTTACTCTTGGTCTACAGATTTAAATAAAAAGAAGTAAAGCATGTATTAAACTCTGACATCAGCATTTATTCATTTTTCTGGTCATCCTTTCGTCCTATTTGATGGTGGAGGCATGAAAGCTAGTAAAGATATATTTTGAGGTTAACTTCTGTTTGCACTAGCAGTTTCTTAATAATTTTCCCATTTAAAAAGAGAGATTTATAATAAAACAAAATAGAAATGTTTCTATGATTTTTTAAGTGAGGTTTTAAACATTACTGTTATTATTAATAATAGCCTACTAAGACTCCTTGGTCTTAAAGGTGAGAAAAAGTTAGATTTGGCCTAAAAATGAAGACAGCAAAAAACAATAATAAAACTGCATCTCTGTTGTTGTTTTTTTCAAGTCAGTTTGATTCTTAACTATAATTCGTAAAAAACCCTCAAGACCTTAATATTTAAAGAAAACTTCAAGTATTATATTTATAACATATCTCTTACCTAATCAAAAAAAAATAAAATCAGTATTATTTCTAATGGTTCATTATAATTATCTGTAAAAGCTCAGTGTATATAAATTCATGACATAAAGTTTTGCAATGTTGACCTCTAAAATTTAGGTCCTTAAAAAAAATGAGAAATTTACACTGCTTTTCAGGTTTGATCTATATAGTGTAAAATCCAGTACTCATCAGTGTATGAAATAGATCCCTATGGGACTGACTAGAAGATAAGTTTTTTTTTATAATTAATCCAATTTCATGTTGACCTGTTGGCCACCATTTGATAAGACATGTACTCCCCAGAACTGTAGACTATCTTGGTCTTAAATCATATGTGAAAACACAGTTAACCTTATTTAAAGAAAAAAATTCTGATACAAATGACTAATAAGTTTTGGAAATCATGTAGACTATTATGAAGAACAATAATACAATGAAATGAAAAGCAAGAAAGCTCTAATGCTTTTGCAAAAGTTTCAAAGTTTTTTCACCCATTCCAATTCATCTACACATTTTCTTTTTGCAGTGCTGCAATTACTTGTATATAAAAGCTCTTTCTGTTAATCTTCAACCTGAAAAGTAGTAAAATAACAGAAGCATAAAGAGGAATGGACATTTCAACCCAATGGCTCTCCAGTTTTTTCAAGCTTTTCATCTGCTCTCTTTTGAAGGTTTATCCCTTTCACGATTTCCCCCACTGCTATAGGCTCAAACCTTTATGGAATCTTAGAAATCATGACCCTACATATCCCTTATATGTAAAGTTGTCTCAATAGCCTTTTAAAAAGTTACTACATTTGGATGAAGACTTGCTGAAGGCAGCTTGGTAGCACTCACCAAATTCATCGTTTCACTTCAATCAAAAACTGACTTCAGGGCTTCCCTGGTGGCGCAGTGGTTGAGAGTCCGCCTGCCGATGCAGGGCACACGGGTTCGTGCCCCGGTCCGGGAAGATCCCACGTGCCACGGAGCGGCTGGGCCCGTGAGCCACGGCCGCTGAGCCTGTGCGTCCGGAGCCTGTGCTCCGCAATGGGAGAGGCCACAGCAGTGAGAGGCCACAACAGTGAGAGGCCTGTGTACCGCAAAAAAACAAAACAAAACAAAACAACTGACTTCAATTTCGGCCATTTCACTTTGAGGAATATATTTATAACCTAACAAAATAATCATGGACACAGAAGAATGGGTATAAGGAAAGTCTAGTCATCTTAGCCTTGTTCATAATAGTAAAAAAAAGTCCATAAACAACAACAAGGTCCTACTGTATAGCACAGGGAATGATATTTCAATATCCTGTGATAAACCATAATGGAAAAGAATATGAAAAAGAATGTATACATATGTATAACTGAATCACTTTGCTGTACAGCAGAAATTACCACAACATTGTAAATCATCTATGCTTCAGTAAAACTAATTAAAAGATTAGAAACTACACAAATGTCTAATAAGATGGGATCGACAAGATAATTTATGGTATTTTACATTTATTCAGTGGAATAACATGCAGGCAGTAAAAATGATTCGGTGCAGAGCAGAATAAGAATATATGATGACATAAAGTTTTGTTTAAGATAGACTGTTAGCAGTAAAAGTAGTTTTCAAGTAGAGTGTTTGTAAATATATTGCCATTTTTTGTAAAGCAGACATATATATACAACAACCAAAAGACAACCTAACTTAAAAATCAGCAAAGGACTTGAATTCGTTCTCCAAAAAGGTATACAAATGGCCAATAAGCACATGAAAAGAGGCTCAGTATCATTAATCATTAGGGTAAAATGCAAATCAAAACCACAGTGAGATACGTCACACCCACCCACTGCGATGGCTATTATTTTTTTTTAAAAAAGGGAACTAGGAAGTGCTGGTGAGGTTGTGGAAAAAATTGGAATGCTTATACATTGCTAGAGGGAATGTAAAATGATTCAGTTGCTGTGGAAGGGTCATCTTAGCCATTGTGGTCCCTCAAAAAGTTAAACAGAATTACCATATGATCCAGTAATTCCATTCCTAGATATGTACCCCAAAGAACTGAAAATAGGGAGTCAAACAAATACTTGTACATGCACGTTCATAGCAGCACTAGTCAAGTGTCCATCAATCAATGAATGAATAAGTGAATTGTGATATATATACACACACGTGCGCGCGCGCACTGGAATATTACTCAGCCACGAAAAGGGATGAAGTATGATACATACCACAGTGTGAATGAACCTTGAAAACATTATGCTAAGTGAAAGAAGCCAGACGCAAAAGGTCACATACTGTATGATTCCATTTACGCGAAATAGCCACAGTGGGTAAATCCATGGAGATGATGCAGATTGGTTGTTGCCAAGGGCTAAGGGGGAAGGGCAGAATTAATGGGTATAGGATTTCCTTTCGGGGTGATGAAAATGTTTGGAACTAGAGGCGGTGGTTGCACAACACTGTGAATGTACTAAATGCCATTGAATTGTTAATTTTAAAATGGTTTTTTGTTATGTGAATCTCACCTCAGATTAAAAAATTATATATATATATATATATATACACACACATATAATTTATATATTAATCAAATATATATCTGTATATACATATCATGTTATATATATAAAACTAGAAGAGCACACAATATGTTAATAGTTTTCCTAACAGAATTGTAGATTTTCGTTTCCCTGCTTATTTGTTTTCTTTCAATGAACGCAAATTTCATTCACAATAAGGGTAAACAAGTTTTTCAGAAGTGATTGTAGTGTATTGCTATCCCTCCTTCTACTTCTGGAAGTTCATGCTTCAATTCTAAGGACACATAAGCAGTACACATTCTTCTGGTGCTTCCCAGCCTGTTAGAATCAGGTAGCTTATCACTTTCTAAATGATTGGCAGTATTTTAGTTTTGTTTTGTCAACAAGTGTCCTGAGTCCAAGTAATCCTAAGGAGGAAGGCCAGAGAGGAATCACAGTGATGGCGGAGTGTGCTGACCTGCTCGAATATCCACAATTGTAGCCAAGGCAGGAGGACCCAGGCAGGAAAGTGAGGGCTAGGGAGGAAGCCTTCCAGCCCCTAGTTACTGAAAATTTTCTGCACCTGCTGTGAGCCTGGCACTTCTAGATCGTTGTGATGCTGCTTTTGGTCTTTGAGTGAGCCTTTGCCCACTGCTCTGTGAAAATGCATAGGCTGGACTGCCTTAGAGCCTAGAGCCTTTTACCTCTAATGCACTAGGACCCTACACTGGTGCCATACATTATTCTGTTGTCAGTCCCCAAAGTAATGGCACCTCTTGTTCCTCTTGTAAAAACAAACAAAAGTCTGTCTGGTCCTTCTCAGCCTGAGTGCGCCTAGCCCACTCCCTATGCCCAAGTCCCAGCCAGGAAGACTCCAGATGGCAGAGCAAGACCTGAGCTTCCCTGAAATTTAGGCTGGGGAGTGGGGAAGAGGCTGCCGCGTCCTTGTTCTGAGTAGCCTGCAAGTTCTTACTCTTCACACCTTTGTGGGCATTACACTGAGTACTCTCTCTTACCCTCAACCGATAATTCTTTTGCTTTAGGACTTTTTATTTACTTACCTGGTTATGTTCAGGACACTTTATAGGATGATCCGTAGTTGAAACCCAGTGAACAAAAATATGGTAAAGACTGTAACTAGAGATTCTATGTACCTCTAAGGAACTAAGTTTAATTAAAGCCTATGAATACAGTTGCATTTATAAATGCGTTTGGGGTATATGCCCTTTACCTAAAGTACCATCTCCAGCAAGGAGGTGAAGCAGTGGTCAATTTTATTCCATTTACGGCAGATCCTCTGTAACCATTTCTTTTTTTACAAATAACTATCTCCTAATGCCCAGAATCCAGCCCACACAATCCTTGACTAGTTTCCAAAACCGTTGGCTGTAGCTTCTGTAAAGATTGACACACAATCTCTGCTAGAAAAAGCCCTCCCCAGATAAAGCTACTGGATTGCCGATGCCAAAATAGGAAGTTCCTCATTTTCACACGATGGGTTACTTAAATATTTAGTTACTGCAGTAACTTTATAGAGAAATAATGTTAGAGTAGTTTAAATAGTCAATAGTCAACCCAAGGGTCTTTCAGTTCTGATTCTACCTTCTTGTGTTTGGGTGGCTCTGAATAAATGGCGGTATTTCAGTATTTTAATTACTTATCTTTTAAAAATGGACATTTATTTCATGGAGCCAAAGAAATAGCCATTAAAAACCTGATTTATTGTATCTTAAAAATCGTTGTTAGAAAGTTTCACAATAAGGACAGTCTTGGGGGAGGGGTCAATTTTTCAATATCTGCCAACATTTTAAATGCACCTATCTGTTGACTCAGCAATTCTTCTTCAAGGTATCTAGACCTACACAAGCCTAACAAAAATGTACACAGACGTTCACTGCAGTACTGTTAGGAATAGCAAAAAATAGGAAGCAACATGAATGACCATCAGTAAAAGTACGATCAAATATATCATGGGGTATCTATCATACCACGAAATGTCACTTATGTTTGAACTGTGTGACTAAAGAGAAAAAAAAAGTACATCATAAAAATTTACAAGAATCTCTTTAATCCCTTTTCACTGATTTCCTCACCACTACTTTCAGTCTCCACATACCTCACGCCACCACGTAAAGGTCTATCATAATTCCTCATCTTATTCCAGATCTATATTACCACTTCCTTTTTCAGCAGGTGACCGATAAATACAGAAGGTTCAAACCAATGGACATGCCTAGAGGCCTAAGTGATTAAATTTCCTCCTGGTAGATATGATTTCAGACTGAAACCCACTGGAAGGTGGGGCTATATATTCTGGAGTGTGGCTTGTTAAGTTATGCCTGTCATTCTTTGTCCTGTGCCATGGTGTATCGTTAAATAGCAGCATTCCTAGAACAGGGCCACATTTTGCCTTATTACTGCAGGGAGCAACTTGGCTTAGACCCAGGGAACTTCCCAGGTTCCGGCGAGTGTTAGCACTGCTGTTCACGTCTTTGCTATGAGGCGGACAAGAAATGAACCAGCTTGCATCTTTTGTTGCATAGGTATCCAAACCGTTTCCTGGCTTTTACATTGTTTTAAAAGCATTTCAAGAATCATTTTAAAATGACAAAGCACAAATATGAAAAAAACTAAACATAACCTACCACAACTTATTAAGCAAGCTAATTACTGGCCAATGGTTCACACTTGAGCAGCAGCTAATCCTGATTTAAACTGTATTGAATTTGTGCGAATTTACAGTGATACCATCATACACAAAAAGTAGCTGGCTGGTACTGAAAAAGAGCTATTTCAGGCCCTTTCAGAAGGCCTGTTGTACCAAGCAGACCTAGATTTGAACTTCTGTCACAGTTTGTGATGCCAAGCAAGGGAGTTGGCCACACTTTCCATTCAAAAATTTCCATCTTGTCTTCCCAGTGCAGTTTTCAATATAGCCAGATACTACCCTACCGTCTAAGCAGTACTTACAATCCCCCAGGCACTGAGGGAAGTATCTGAACAGCTTCTGTCACACAGGCACTTTCCATCATTATCATTTAAGTCTTACCCCTGTGGTGCACAGCACACACAAAAAATTTCTTTTCAGACTTCACTCTAAGAAAATTAATAAAAACAGAGCAAGTATCAACACCTGATGGAAGATCATGAGAACGATTACAGGCACTAACCAGCAACAGCTCCCAACCCTTTAGGAGACAATTACTTTGGTTAAGTGTTAATCAGTATGCTGATTTTATATCAATTTTTAAAATACAGACAACTTAAGTTTATACTGTTTAATCTTTTGATGTTAAAATCTTTATACGCCATAGTGCTGTAACTATTTCTAAACATTAAAATAGTTCCTATGCATTAACTTAAAAAAAATGTTATGCCTCCCACCTCCATTTATTTGAGTTTTGAACATCCAAGTTTCAGGGTATACTGTTGAAAGAGTAAACAGAGCTAGTATGTTTTCAGATTGAAAAGGGATTTTGTCCATGTCTTCCTGTCAAGATCTGAATCCAGTTAACCCAAAAAAACCTGTTCCCGCTCTCAACATCTTAACAGTAGCTGTCACAAGACACCCACTGAAGTTCCTTGAGGCAGAATTCATTTTAACTGGATCACCTACTAGCAATAAACAATGATTCTTTAGCTACGGCAAACTTCCATGTAAATGAGAGGTAACTACTTGTTCCTCTTGACTAAAAATCTGATAAATTTTGACACACTTTCAGCCCCTCTACTGCGGTCCTCTCCTTTAGCTTAGAAAACTTAAGTTTAGATTTATAATCACTATTCCTGCTTTTTACTTACATGTGCCTTGCTTTAGAAAACTCTTGTTTAATCCAGTAGTCTGAAAGCAAAATTAGTTTTTCCTGATGTAAACAGCAGCCTATGAGAACACATGGAATGTTTCACAAAAATCTTTATCAGCCCATTAACCTATTTACAAGGGTAAAGTGAGTATTTTTTAAGGGATAAACTTTGCCCGCCCTTACACTTATTTAAATGATGTTGCTAAGAGGTATTAACTGAGAATAAGATTAAAATATGTATATAACAAAACCTTAAAATCTTAAGTGAAAGCCATTTAACTAATATTTAAAACCTCTGCAATTATTAGTTTATTAGTATCATCCAGGACTCAGATGTTCAGTATTCCTCCTGAAGTTACATAAAACAAATGCAAATGGAAAGAATCCAAGTCAAAATTATATAACAAAACAGCACTCCATCACAAAAGCGTGTAAAATTACAAGAACGCTATTTTAAAACACTGGCACTTTAAGAGAACGATAATCTCAAAAACCACAAAATTGCCAAATTGTTCCCTAAACTGTTAAGCAGATAAACATATGACCCTGATGAATGAGCTTGAGTTTTGTAGAGAAAAATCAAATTCAAATAAATCAGGTAATTCACACTGAAATACAAAGCTTGTCTTCCTCCCTCATGTCTATTTCACTTATAAAGGGGCAAACCATAATATAGGAAAATATACCCGATTTAAAATGTGGTATACAATTTTAAAAGTTGGCCCATTAAAAATACCTTTAATGGAGGATCTCAAGTTTCCTAAACAATCCGCATTTAGATAAATAGGAGAAGACATTTACAGCCAGCACTTTTTCTCCAGAGCCTTTGTTGGGACTAATATCAACAACAAAAACAAAAAGTAATATGGCAGTCTTGTATTTTAAGCTCACGCTTTTGGGGATACATTCTCAGTCTTAAACGTGGGAACTGCAAATATAACTGCCATTACATGGTAATGGGAGTTAAAGGATGTAGAGTCCTCATGTAAAGATTAGAACATACTTTTCTATTAGTCCTTCAAGGACAGACTTTCAAAATGTTTGGTTCTAATAATCCCGTGCTGTGAATAGATTGGTTACTCTTCACTTTGTAAATGAACCTGGGCTATGTGACATCTGATATCAACCGATCAAGATTTGAGTTTCAGTTATGGATGAAAACTGTCTCAATTAAACTTTTATTACCCTCATCATGAGTATGCAGGGTGTGTACACAAAAGCTTTTTATCAGCTAACTATACGAAAGATAAACACTGTAATAATTCGTGTGATCCAAAATGGGCAAAAGCAAAAGACTAGCTTCCCCTTAAGAAGAAAATTTTCAGACCTATGAAAAGGACAACAATACTAATAAAAAAAATTGTATTTACTTAGAAGCATTCAGAATGTCAACAAAACAGCTGCAACTTTTCTTTTTTTTGCAATTACAGAGTGGTATTCAGTTAACAGAACAACAATTATTTCGTATAAGCTGCATCAGAGACAACTGAAGATGAAAAAACTACCATCCCCATATATAACTAATTTGTGCTGTGCACCAACAAGAACCTGCTTTAAATTTCCATGCCAATTTACAACCCCCATACTGTACCAGGCAAGGTTAGTGGCTATTGAAAATACCACCAGGACAGGGCTATCTAAAGACACATTCGGTAGTGTGTTAACTATACAAAAAAAGACACTGTACAGTTTAAAAACAAATCTTACACAGCCTTACATTTCAATTTTTTTCTTTAAAAGGAGTGAGTTGTGTACAGGGGGGTTAAATGCTTTATAGACAAGAAAAAAAAACTGCGCTGGAACCGACTTATTCATCATCATCATCTTCTTCCTCCTCCTCATCCTCTTCATCCTCCTCCTCCTCCTCATCTTCCTCATCTTCCTCATCTTCCTCCTCCTCCTTCTTTTTCTTGCTTTTTTCAGCCTTGACGACTCCCTTTTTTGCTGCATCAGGCTTCCCTTTAGCTCGGTATGCAGCAATATCCTTCCAAAATAAAGGCAGGAAGAAAGTGGTTGGAAAGACAAAACAGTTAAGGAGAGAAATAAAAGTCACATGGCAAAACTTTATGAAAAAACAAGGACTCAGATACACTAAAATAACACATTATCTGCACTCACATCTGTGGACTTTCAGAAACACACGTAAAAATATCATAATTGTAAATAATCCGTAACTCATGGAATGACACGGTTTGACATTAGCATTGTTATGCCTCACTGAAGTACAACCATGTACCACATCCTAAGTTCAGTTTATTAAAACTAGAACATAGAGACTGATTAAAGGGTAGACACTGCCACCTTCTGAATGCAAAAACGCATTCTACAGGTTTATACTGTCAGACCCTAATCCATAGTAGAAAATCTTGTCTTAAAAAAAAAAAAAGTTATTTGCCACCGAACATGCAATTAGGTTAAGAAACATTTAGAAATAGATACATTTCTCCAAAATGACTAAATAAGCTAAACTCTAACTTTACTTTTAATATTTCAACTCAAAGTATAGAGGCTACAGCTTTTTATTTTATTATATCAATTTACTGTACAGATCAACAAACTCATAACTTTCTTAGTAAAGTTTTTTTTTTTTTTTTAAATCTAAGGGAGGGAAAACATAAATGTTTCAGGGTGTTTATGAACAATACAGATCTACGTTACTTGGTCCAGCCCATTTTTATGTT
Source organism: Lipotes vexillifer (assembly GCF_000442215.2). NCBI lineage: Eukaryota > Metazoa > Chordata > Mammalia > Artiodactyla > Lipotidae > Lipotes > Lipotes vexillifer. The sequence continues at coordinate 234,926 of NW_006799055.1, read as the reverse complement.
GTGTGCCTGATCATTTAAAATACTTAAATCATTTGACTCAAAGTGACTACCAAAATCTTCATAAATCTGGATACTGGAGAACAATAAAACCACCCAAGTCAAATAATGTTAAGTCAAACAACACTAACAATTTATTTGATCTTCTACGTTCTTTAAAACATGGAAAGGGACTTAAGAGTACAGCCAATGGCACACTGAATAGCTGTTATACTTAAAACTGCATTACACCTCAAACTCTTAGGAATCATAATAGGAGATTAAGATGCAGTACCAAGTATAGTCATTCATCTAACATCTGACATACCCTTTCATCACTACACCAAGCCAATCCATACTTACCTTTTCGTACTTTTCCTTCAGTTTGGCAGCCTTCTTCTCATAAGGCTGCTTGTCATCTGCAGCAGTGTTATTCCACATCTCTCCCAGTTTCTTTGCAACATCACCAATGGATAGGCCAGGATGTTCTCCTTTGATTTTTGGACGATACTCAGAGCAAAACAAGAAAAAGGCCGAACTAAAAAGAGAGATTTAATTTTAGAATTGTAGGTTTACTAACAACTGTGTCGTACTGCTGTATAAAAGCTGCTTCTAATTTCTACCACATATTTCACAGGATATAAATATTATGAAACGCTAAATATCCCTCATTAAACTTAATTTACACAATGATCTAACTTATGACACCACTAGCTGAACATACACTACTTATTAGCGTTCCAAAAGAATATCCTGCAAATTACTCTCAGACTGATGGTATTTCTCAGGAAAGAAAAGAATCAAAATTAAAATTACACTTAGGAGATATATTGGGTGAAGGAGGCCAGAATCCAATTCCACTGCTCTAACTAAAACTGCCATCCAACAGGAATTTTATTTACAAAATTTAAACATACCAATGTGAGTTAGCGAAGAAACTTTGATTACGGACTCCACAAGGTGGCTTGCTAAATTTGTCTGATTCTACTGCAAAACACTCCTTGAAAATAAAAACGGGCAAGATACTTACGGAGGCCTCTTGGGTGCATTGGGATCCTTGAACTTCTTTTTTGTCTCCCCTTTAGGAGGGATATAAGTTTTCATTTCTCTTTCATAACGGGCCTTGTCCGCCTTTGCCATGTCTTCAAACTTTCCTTTCTCTTTAGCAGACATGGTCTATAAAATAATAACTCGTAAACTTAACTCGACAACAAAGTTTTAACAAGTTGTACTCTTAAGTATTAAAATGAACAAAACCAGTGTCCTTTGCTGAATATTTAGCAGCCTGTTCCAAAACCACCACTCACATCATGCAAATTGTACCGAGGCTTTTTAAAAATCCCAGTTTGGACTTCACCCTTTAGTACCTCCTTAGTATTTGTTTTAAGCCCTCTTACCTTCCACCTCTCTGAGCACTTCTTAGAAAACTCTGAGAAGTTGACGGAAGCATCTGGGTGCTTCTTCTTGTGCTCCTCCCGGCAAGTTTGCACAAAGAATGCATATGATGACATTTTGCCTCTCGGCTTCTTAGGATCTCCTTTGCCCATGCTTAATTATTTTTCTGAAAAATAAATGAAAGCGTAGTGTTAACAATGAAATTTACGGCATTTAAGAGCACACTAACTCCTTGGGGAGAAAATGAAAAGCAAGGAACTGGTTGTTTAACCCGGCAGTGGCATTAACCCCTCATAATACCAGAGAAAATGGCAGTGATAGTCAATTCCTAGAAAAGGCTACACCAGGCGATCCTTGAGTGTGATCTCCAAAAAGTGGACACAGTGGTATACTCACACGGCGCTTGTTACTTCGCTGCCTGTATCTGTTCTGGGTGAATACCCAACCGGTCATTTAAAAGAAACGAAGAATTAAATGCAAAAAAACCCGTTTTCAATCAACAAAACCAAAGGTCAGAAAAGCGACGCTGCCGATTCACGGCTCTGCGCTACGTAAGGAACAATTAGGTGAGAGCCAAAGCGGGCAGACCTCTCCGGATCGCAGGCCAAGTCCGCGGCTCACCTAAAGCTGTCCCAGGGATCACTGTAAATACTCTCGGCATAAAAGTTTGCCGGGGGGAGGGAGCGGGAGGCCCGCTCGGGCCCGGGCTGGGGGATGGCGGCGCTATCTGCGCGGCTGCCACCGCCAGGCAGCTTCCTTTGCTATCGGCTTGGCCTCGAGACGCATTTCGGTTCTGACTAAACACGTCCGGTCTGAAGTTTCTTCGAGTAAACAAGGATGAGGGACAAAAGCCACTCCTGCTCGCTGCTCGGGCTGCCCCCCGCCCCCACCAGGGCAGTATTTTTTTTCTGAGCCGTGGAAGTCGGGGCGACGCGCGGGGCGGGCTCCGCACACCTTCCCGCCACCGGCCCCCCGCCCCGAGCCGCCCGCCCACTGCGGGGCCGCGAGGGGAGGCCGCCCGGGACGGCG
>NW_006799055.1:228996-231490 GCF_000442215.2 Lipotes vexillifer | reverse complement strand
CCGCGCACGCCGGCCGCCCGAACGCTCGGCCCGGGGGCCGAAAACACGTTAAAAAATTTTTTTAATGAAAAAAAATTTTTTGCGCCAGTCAGCGCGGAAGCCGCCGGGGGTGGAAACTCGCGGGGCTCGGGGCTCGCGGCGCCTCCGGCAGCCCGGGGGCCGGGGCTCCGGCGCGCGGCCGGGCTCCCGGCGCCCGAGGGGAGGCTCGCTCCGTGCGCAGTTCCCCCCACGGTCCCCCCTCATTTGCCTTTGTGTGGATCCTGACCCGCCGGCTCCCGGCCGCGGGGATCCGGCCGCCGCGCGGGCTGGGGAGCTGCCGGAGGCGCTCTCCCCGCCGCGGCGCTGCCCCAGACTCACCCTCCGCGAGGCACAGAGTCGCCCAGTGCCCGTCCGGCTCTCACTTGCCCCGGCGCTGTCTCTATGGAGCTCAATGTACTGCAATGGCTGTGAGAGCGGGAGCCAGACGCAGCCTCCTCACTCTCTCCGCTCTGTAACATTACTCTCCAGCCAGCGCGGCTCCTATTGGCTACCGCCAACTCACGGGGCTCGCTCATTGGCCCGATACCTCCCATTGTCCTGACCAGAGCCCGTTTGCTATTGGCTGTCTCCGGGGACACGTCATCAAGGATTGAAACAGCGCGCAAATCTGAATGTGTGTGTATGCCGGGCAAAGAGGCTGAGGCGGGAGAGGCAGAGGCAGAGGCAGCAGCTGCTACGGGAAAGCAGAGCTCTATGGTGTATGTGTGCATGTGTCTAACCCAAGCCAGCCCCACGCCCGAGCGGCCGCCGGAGCGAAAAGGGCCTGACTTTTCCACAAGTGTCTCCAGCTCCTCAGGCAAAAGAGACACCCACAGGCCTCCCCCCCCTTCTCACCCCAAACTCACTTCCAAAGCCGTTAAGATAAGAGGCCCCAGACTTTTTAACAGACCTTCAAAAGTGAGAGCGACACAATGAGATCACGGCCCCTGAAAACCGGGGTTTCTGCTCGTGCAGAGGGGCGAAGGCAGCCAAGATTCGAGCTCCTCAGCAACATATGGTTGCATTACACTCTAGATCTCTGGGAAGGCAGGGCTTTTCCTATAAGAAAGTGACACGATCCAGTCAGCCGGCTTTAAAACACCCCTTTTCTGGGCTCCTAAACCCGTACGTCAGGCTTGCTGAGCAGCTGAAACCTTGACTCACCGAACAGGCATTTAGTTTCACCCTTTTTCTTGGTTTGATCGAGTTTCACAGCTCGTCTAGAACTTTTTATTTAAATACAAAGCACGGTCTCAACTTCCTGGAAATCAAATGATTATTCCATGTAATTAAAGCACACAGCCACTTCGTTTTGATACGGGGTACTCTAGCAGGAAATGTTTGCGAGGGCCTGCTAGAATTAGCAAATTCATTAGAGACCACCTTTTTAACTGTTTGGCTGTTTTATTTGACTTGGTGTGGATTACTGTTATAATCAAACGAATCCTTGTGATGCTATCTTTCCCTCCCATCACACCACTTAGTGCATCCATGTAACTGCTCTAGGATTACAGGAGTTGTAGGTATATTGTTACCCGGAGGATTAGATAGAGGCAGAGAGTGTGTTTCTCTAACTCACCAAGCTGGCGGTATTAACAGCCATACTTATTATGTCTGTAAAGAAAAATCTGCTAGCTATAATAACCAGTTCTGAAGACTTTACGGTTATATCAGCCCTTTATGAAACTATTATCTATTCCTCTGTAGCCTGAGCAGACCACACCCCTATTCAGTTATAACAGACTTCCCTTTTTTTCACTCTCTGATGGTATGTTTATACACTTCTAAACCCACCAGCCAATTCCTCCAAATGTAACAGACCAAAGTTAAAATCACTCATTTTATTATGTTAATTTTATTTCATATATCCAGTCTAAGCATCCATAACATAATGTATTTGCTCAAATTTATTAAGCTATTTGAGAATAGACTTAGAGATAACCTCTCCTGAACTTTGATGTTAATGTTTATTCCTTTTATTAAAAAAATACATAATTGGTCTCAAGGATTATAGCCTTGGTGAATGGACAATGCATGTCATATGAACATGAAAAAGTATGATATTAAGACTATATAAACTAGTATAATGTACACTCGGCATTTAAAAAGCAAACATCTAAAGTTAACTGTTATATTGTTACCTTCACACATATTTACTCTTCTTTACTTCCCTCTATTAATCAAATTTTATGCTTTCTTTAAATCTAGGTATTTATTTCATTCTGTTTTATCTTCTCGATGACTATATTACAAAATATTCATGAGAATTATCCACACTTTAGATGGCATCCGTGATATCAAAATTTGAATATCATCTGAAGATAGCACCATCGCTATTTTCCAGGAGCAGCGTTGGGTTTGCCCTGGTACAACCACTTTTTTAGGTTCTTTTACCAGTTGTCTCTAATAGCTTACTCCTGCCAGGGTAAGTTTATGGTCACAGAACAACTCAAGAGCAATGGGTCCCACAGGTGTC
>NW_006799055.1:214949-228986 GCF_000442215.2 Lipotes vexillifer | reverse complement strand
AGCAGGATGGTATGGTGAATTACAGGCACTGGATTTAAATAGACCTGGGTTCAAATCCCAGCTCTGCTACTTACTAGCTGTATGATCTCTGGCAAGTTTTTTTTTTTTTTTTTTTATTTTTTTTATTTTTTAACTGCTTTGTGCTTCCAATCTCTCAGCTATAAAATGGAAGTGATCACGGGCTTGTTGTAAAGATTAAACTTTTTCTTCAAAGGTTTAAAATTATGTTATGCAGACCTCTTCAAACCCATGACTTAGAAAACATCAAGTGCAGTTAGTTAGCCTTGAGTTTTTCTTCATATTTTAATTTTATATGAGGGCAGTGGTTGCAAATTAAGTTTTTTTTTTTTTTTTTTTTTTAATTTTAGCCTCAGACAACACTAAATCCTCATCCAGTCTAGTGATGGTGCCTTCAGTTATTCCCAAGTATAACAGAGGCCATGACACAGAGCATTATAACCTGCACTTCTAGGCACATTTCTCTTATTTGCTTTTTGTGATACAAAGGGAGGAACAGAAAAAGGAGAGAAACTTCTTAAGTAAACCCTACAGCTTCTAGCTCTAACCCTGCAACCTTAACGTTCACTTATTTTATTATATTAGACCCTCTCCTTTTTCAACATGAATCATTAGCCACAAACTGGCATATATTTTACTTTAGGGTTATTGGGTGTTTTAATCCCAACTTACGAAGTTATCTAATTCAAAAAGCCTGAACACTCTCTCCCATGCCCAATCTAGCCAACTAAATTACAGATCTGCATGAATATGGGTTATACCCCTCCTGAAGCCTGCCTCTAGGATAGAAGTGCCTCTCTCCTAGAATCTCATAATATTCTGTACATTAATTACTGTGCTCACAATTGTAATTATCCAGTTATATGTCTGTTTGTCCCACAGCAATTCACCCCTTCAAGGCAGGAATCCTATCTTATCTTTGCATCCCAAGCACCTAGCAGGGTGCCTGGCATACAGCAGGCAGTAAATAAAGTCTGTTGAATAAATGATTTAATAGCTGAAAGAGTACTTACTGCAAATTATTGTTTTAATCTTCCTCTTCCATCTTTGGCGATAAACATTGGGGTATTTCTAAATCAGAAGGCAGGAAAATAGAACAATAAGTAAATGTTAGGATTAATATTGAGGAAAGATGTCAACTGCACCTCATTCTTATAATTTAAAAAGAGGAAGATGGAGTTGGGGGCTAGGGGCAATCGCAAATAAAGACAAATGCATATATTTGTAGTTATTTACCAGCTCCCAACTAGGCCAAGGTTATTCCTAGTTGGATACAGTGAACTACGGCAAGCCAAATAAGAATTTATCATAGAAAACTGCAAGAATGACTGCCCAAAGGTTGCTTCCAGTGGGCCCTTGAAACAACTCTAATGTAAAAAAATACAAAAAGCAGACGGGGGGCTGTAAGTCTTTGGCTGGAGGATATTGATTCCTCCTCATGCAATGAAGCCTAAAGTCAAGTTATATGAATTCTCTGTTGTCTCTCCTTCTCAGAAAGGGCCAGTTTCTGAAAAGGAATAGAAACAGTAACCTGAAATGTCTGACGAGGCCAACCACGCTAAGGGTGCTGTACACTTAAACCACCTCCTTCTTCTGCTTTTTTTCTCTTTTGGATGCTGACAATAAAGGAGAGGAATTCAGGTAGAGAAAAGTGTACAGGTTGTGACCTAGGACACTGAGTCCCACCCCTCAATCTACCACGTGTGGCCTCGGGTAGCCACTAAGGTCTGTGCTCATTTCCCCAACTCTTGCTTAGAGGTAATGATGCTTCATCTCACTTGCAAGGACATTACAGGATTAAACAGATGGGCACAAAGAAAGACCCGAGGAAGGCAGAGAGGTGGTGTTATTATATCTGTCAGCGCGTGGGGAAGGGGAACCTTGTCCTGGGCTGCTTAAGTACTTCTGCCTAGGCCTGAGTTTTCTGTGCCAATGTGGCTTGCAGGTGGGGAAATCAGTGGCTTCAGCTGTGGGCAGCATTGATGGCTGAGGCAAAGAAAACGGTATGGAAGTGATTTTTTTTTTTTTTTCTGGGCTGCGCTCTGCGGCTTGCGGGATCCCAGTTCCCTGACCAGGGATTGAACCCCAGCTCTCCACAGTGAAAGCACAGGGTCCTAACCACTGGACCGCCAGGGAATTCCCGGAAGCGAATTTATACCAATAATATCTCTAGAATTGTAATATTTCACTGGTGAAAAAGGAAGAAAAATTACCTTTTCTTAATAAGGTTCCTGTTCTCTGGTTAGCCAAAGAATGGTACACATGAAGAGGGGGACACTCATTAGTAAAAGTTTTTATAAAATGGTGATCTAAATTCAGAAAAGATCAGTGTTTTAGGTCTTGATCTCAAGAGCCACGTCAACAGGCCAAATTCAGGTGCCCTATTAGAAGTGCCATAAACCTTTAAAACAAATGTCTTAGCTCACCTGCTAGGATGGCTATGATCAAAAAGACAGACATGGGGAGCATGAGTGAAAATGGAGAAATTGGTGGCATCATACACTGCTGGTGGGAATGTAAAATGATGCAGCCGATTTGGAAAACAGTCTGACAGTTCCTCCCAAGGTTAAACACAGAGTTACCATGTGACCCAGCAATTCCACTCCTAGGTATGTACCCAAGAGAAATAAAAACATGTCCACACAAAAACCTGCACATAAATGTTCACAGCAGCATTATTTGTAATAGTCAAAAAGCAACCCAAATGTTCATCAACTGTCGAGGGGATGAATAAAATGTAGTGTATCCTTGTGATTGAATATTATTCGTCGTTAGAGTGGAATGAAATAGTGACACATGGTACAACATGGATGAACCTTGAAAACATTATGATAAGAAAGCCAGACACACACAAAAAAACCCACATATTGTACGGTTCCATTTATATGAAATGTCCAGAAGAGGAAATTTATAAAGACGGAAAGTAGATTAGGGGTAGCCAGGGGTGGAGGATGGGGAGAAGGGGGGTAACTGCTGGTGGGTGTGGAGCTTGTTTTAAGAAGATGAAAATGATCTAAAATTAGATCACAGTAATGGTTGCGCAACTCTGAAGACACCAAAAATCATCAGATCGTACGTATGTGAACTATCTCTCGACAAAGCTGTCTTTTAAAAAACGAATTAATGTTTTATGAAACAAACACAGAAAGGGACGACGGATCGCTACCCACTTGCTAATTTTGCCCCGTACTTTCCTGCTGCCTGTGGCATTTTAACACCTTGTGAAAACGATGCTCTTCCTCTTCATTCGGTGGAAATTTCTTCTATTAGTGGAGTTATATATTCTGTGCTTAAAGTGTGTTTTTGCTACAAAATTATGTTAAAAGAGCACTATCCAGGGGTACCTTGGGAGGTTTCCCTCGAGCGCCTGAGGTGACTGTACTGTTGGCTGAGCCATGAAGTGTTAGGTCAGACGGTGCAAACTGGCAGGCCTCTGGCTTATGTGACCCTCAGATGTGCCATTTGGTTAACATGGTGTTTTTTAAAAGTTGGATTTTTTTTTTTCACATTAAAAAAATCCAGATATTTGGCTTCTTTTGAAAAATCAGAGATCCGATAACCTTGGCTCCATGGCTGGGCAGGGTGACGATGCTGTTGAGTGAATAGGGGCCGCCTCCCTCAAAGGAGGTGTGCTCTGTCTTCTGCGCAGCCCCACCGTTCCCTAAGCATCTGGCCTGCCATCTTGCCTGCCTGGCTCCTGCGGACATTTGAGTTTTGCCAGTCCTGAGTTGGGTCCTTAGAATTTCAGGACTACGACCTGCGATTCTGAAACGTTCTTCCTCAGAGACTCTTTTCGTAGGAAACACTTATTATCATCACACAGAACACAGAGTGGGAAACTGAACTAGAGGGCTCCCTCAGGTGAGGAACAGGCCATTTTTGGTGCTGTCACAGGTAGCATGTACTCCTGATGTGAAACAGAGAGTCTGGCTGTGCTGCAGAGGATGTCCCACAGCCCAGACAAAAGTAAGCTTTATTTATCATGTCTCTCCTATATGCTGAGCACTTTACACAGATAATTTTGTTTGGTCCTCACAGTGATCCTATAGGCCAGGATGCTTATCTCTCTTCCACAAATAATTCTAAGGAGGCTCAGAGAGATCCCTTAAGTTGTCCAAGGTCACACAGCTAGTGAGAGAGTAATAGTAAACCCAGTTCTGACTCCAGAGCTGAAGTTTTCTCCACTAAGCCGCATGACCTTGCAGTTATTAGCCTAGCTAATAAAATAAAAAATGATCACATTTTCCCACCTAAATATAACCCATATCCTCAAGGGAATCTGACGTGAGTTTACAGCCTCAACTCTCAAGATTTTTGAATAGGACACATACATTTTGCATATATAAAACTTGAAAAAATTTATGGGACTTCCCTGGTGGCCCAGTGGTTAGGGCTCCGAGCTCTCACTGCCGAGGGCCCGGGTTCGATCCCTGGTCAGGGAACTAAGATCCTACAAGCCATGCGGTGTGGCCAAAACAAAACAAAACAAATTTATGGGACTTCCCTGGCAGTCCAGTGGTTAAGACTTCACACTTCCACTGCAGGGGGCGCGGGTTCGACTCCTGGTCAGGGAACTAAGATCCCACAAGCTGAGTAGTGTGGCAAAAACAACAAACAAACTTGAAAACAGTTTCATGAAACAATACCTACCATTGTGATGGAGTCTGACTTTTTTTTTCCTTAAAATCCTAAGTTTACTTTCCAACCTGCCAATGGGCTCTGCAGTTTGCAAAACATTGCATTAAAGCCCGAGTAAAGAAGCCCCGTTTCCCATCAAGGGTAACTTCAGCCCTAAGTGACAAGTATGGGTGCTGCCAGCTGATGGGATGGGACTGAAGGGAGGAAAGGCCAGGACAGATACCTGGAATCCAGGACCTGCGGCCAGAGCTCCCGAGCACACTCAAGGAGGCTGGTGCCAAAGCTGTGGACCGTCCCAAGTCCAGAGAAACAGTCTGGAGACAGGAGAGGGGAGTGCCTTGCTCTGCCTGGGAGACAAAGACAAAATCAGGCGCTCCTGGCCTCCAGGAAATGCAAAGAAGACATCTGAAAATCCCCCGAGGCCTAGGAGAGAAATCCTAGCAGACCAGATAAACACCTTCCTCACCTGGGTGGGGTTCACCACCTTGGATTTGTCTTTGTCAGAGGCCAGACAGCAGGAGTCTCTCTGCCAGCAGAAGCTGCACCGATGGGAAGATGGCCTCAGCTCCCCAAAAGACAGCCTTTTTGTTTAAAAAACAGTGCCCAAAATGGCTTGTGGGCTAAATAGAAGGTGACTGCCAACCCATACCTGTTGTTCATGAAGGTGTTAAAAAAAAAAATCAACAACAATGAAAAACCTGTATGCTTTTTTTGAAAGGTTGCTGTTGATCCTTGTTCTAAGGTTTCCTTTTGCTTTCCAAGAACGGAAATAAGGAAGTAGGAAGGAGATAGCATGATTTAGTATATTCTAACAAAAGTACTACCAGCAAATTGATAGTCGCATTGAGGAACAGAACTCTGCCTTGGAAACATTCATGGCATTTGACCAGTGATTTTCCTTCAAAAACTACTAAGAAAATAATCAGAAATAAGTAAAAGGCACAAAGATGTGAATAAGAATATTACCTGCAGAATTATCTATAATGTGTCAACAACCTAGATGTTCAATGAGAGTGGCTTGGTTTAGTAAGTTTTGGTCCATCCTCATGATGGATTATTATTATGCCACTATCAAATTGTTATGAATACTAAATTTAATGCCACGTAAAAATATTCATATTACCTTATCATGACAAAAACTATTTTCAGAAGGATCCCTGGTTTGAAAGAAAAGTGTGTATGTGAATCCAACAAAGATTGGAAAAATATACTAAAAAACATTAATAGTGTTTATTTCAGGTGAAAGGTAAGCTTGGTTTTCTCCTTAGACTCTTCAATATTTCCTTAGTTTTCTACAATTTATGCTACTTCTAAAATTAGAAACAAAAAGTCCATTTTTTTTTTGCAGTACGCGGGCCTCTTACTGTTGTGGCCTCTCCCGTTGCGGAGCACAGGCTCCGGACGCGCAGGCTCAGCGGCCATGGCTCACGGGCCCAGCCGCTCCGCGGCACGTGGGATCTTCCCAGACCGGGGCACGAACCTGTGTCCCCTGCATCGGCAGGCGGACTCTCAACCACTGCTCCACCAGGGAATCCCAACTCCAATATTTTAAGAGAAGAAATTTGCTAATAGAAGACTGAAAGATTTAGATCATTTAAGGAAATTCAGACCTCGTCGTTACTCTAGAAATTCTTCCCTGTAAAGAGATACACACTATATAAAAAAATCATGCACATTTATCATGGCCCTAAAGTTAAGGTGTCTCCACTGTCATCCAAATATGGCCACCCTGTTAACACAAATCAAAATCAGGTATGTGCTAGGAGGAAAAGTATCAGTGTTTACATGAAAACCTTGTTACCTCTCATCGCTGCTGCTGTATCTTCTTTAATCACTATTCCTTCTTTGCCCGTAATTCAGTCCTGAGTCATCTTCTCTCTGCTTCTCTGCTCTCTTAGAGACCCCTGTGACCAACTCCACGTGGAGTTTTAACCTCCATTTCTATGTAAATGACTCTAAATTTCCCTTTCAGCCTTAGGCTCTATCCTGGACCCCACCGTGTATCAGTTTCTCAAAGCTCACAGGTTTGCTCTCTAAGCCAGACCCCTTTCTGATTTCCCTACTTGCCGACTTCCCACACCAGCTCCAATTCTAGGAGTCTAATTCCCCTTCTTCCTCTTCCCTCACATCAAATTCTGTAACATTTATGTCACAGTGCTTTTGAATCAACGCCCCACACATTTATTTTCATTTCTATTGCCCCCAACTCTAGTTCTGGCCTTTGTTATTTTGTGGTTAAGAATGATGGCTTTGGAACCAGACACTACTAGGTTAAAATCCTGGCCTTTGCACTAGCTAGCTGTGTTACCTTGGGCAGAGTGAATTAACTTCTCTGAGGCTCAGCTGCTTTTGTAAAATGATAGTACCCCTTTCAAAGGGAAGTTGTGAGTTTAAATTAGCTCATATACATAAAGAGCTGAGCCTAGTATGCAAATTGCTTAGAGTTCTGTAAATGAGCACCAGATGTTGGCTGTTTATTTTAGATTATTTTAAAAACTGGTATTATTAATATTTTCTTAATGCATAAAGCTCCACCACTGCTTAAAAACTTTCCATTTAATTACAACATTTTCTTCCCAATTAACTACAAAATCCTCACCTGGCCTTCAAGGCCTTCCCTAGTCAGGCAAAATTTCTCCCTTGCTTTCCCTCCCACTGCTCTCCTAATTTCCAATCAGACTGGACCTTGTACTTTCCTACTTTTGAGCTTCTGGCCACACTTTTGCTTTGTAGCGTCCTTCCCCCACCTGTGCTGCTAAATCCAACCTGTCCTTTAAAACTTGCCCAACCGTTTACGGTTCTCAACTTGATGAGCTTTCTTTCATTTCTGAGCCCTGTCACTTTTGGTTGTACCTTTCTAATGGCTTTTATAGTATTATAAATATAATGACAATAGACTGTTGTATATTTTATAAACTATATAAATATATTACATACTATGTTGTTTTACGCATCTTTGTTTCTCCAGCACTCTTTACTCATCACAGGTACTCAGTAAATGATAGCTGAATGTCAAGGTGAGGTTCGATTTTCTGTCCACAACTATCACACCGTTGGTACTCAATTTTAATAAACCATGTCTACAATTCCCTTCCCTTCATAGATTGAATTACATCCTAGTGCGACATGGAGCAAAACCTATTGTTGTGTTGTCATCTTTGTTGGTCAAAATCAGTGGATATTGGCAACTTTATGTGGTTAAATTCTATTCAGGTTGGCCCCTATATCCTGACAATCTGGGGCAATGCTTTGATGAACTGCTGTTTTAACAGATTTTCTTTCTTGCTTTTTACTGTGTAAGGTAGCTGTAGTTCAGAAGCTTGTAAATATATTTATTTTTTAAATTCCCAGATCTTATGAAAAGTCCTTAAAGTCAAAACAGTAACACCAGGTTTCTAATCGGTTGCATTCATGTGGCAGATTTTGAGGTTAACAAACTTTTTTCCTGCATATTACCAGATATCATAAAAATTCATAAACTCCCCCAAAATGGTATTCCTTCTTGTGTAGCAAATTCATTTTGGCACCAAAATGGGCGCCATCGAAGAATCCAACAAATTCAATCTAGGTTTTACATTTGGGTAAAACCAGTTCAGATTTGCCTGAAACCACTCCAGATTTATTGGGAGCAGTATGGGTGACAAGGATTCCCTGGGTGGAGCCAGCAGTGGTGGGACAGGGGAAGTCTAGCAAGGCGGACCTGCAAGGCCCCAGCAGGGACCGGCTCTCCTGTCTTTTGGTCACTCCCACCCGCTGCTAGGGTTTCTAGCTCCAGTGCTCCGCGCTCCCTCCCTCCCCAGCCTCATTCCTCCCCGCCCGCGCCCTACTAATACTAATAGCAGTTCCTGCTTCACACACACAGTACTTAAAGCACCTAGTTCCTGGGATTTATACTTGCCAAGTTTTTCTCAAGCCCAGGCATCAAAAGGCACGTATTTCAACACTTCAGGGAAAAACAGTAACTAAGAAAATCAATAATCTCATCCGAAGCAGAAGAATGGATTTTTGTCAGGCTATCTCTATGGTTTCCTGCCCATCTTTTAAAAGAAGCATAATATTAGTCTCTTGAAGCTTTTTTCGTCTTGTGTGTTCTTACCTTACCTAAAGAAGTGTAATCTTTTTGCAGATAGAAACTATATCCTGACCTAAATATTATATGGTAACAAGGTGTCTTTAAAAGCTACATGTTTCCTAAAGATAATTAGAAGACTCAAAGAATATCAATATCTTTACGTGGCTATAAATTCTTCAATGGCTAAAATCGAGCATCCTATCTTTTTCAAAGGGTTATTTTTCTTTTTTTCTTTTTTTTTTTTTGATGGAGCAAAAGAACACAAATGAGATTAGAGGAAGAACTGCTAGAGCAACAGAAGGAAAGAATGCCAAAGAGGGGAAGGGGGACGGCTACCAAGGTAGAAGCCAGTGCCAAAGAGTGTTCCACTCACAAATGTTCCCTGAATCTATCCAACATCTAAGAAAGTTAGCCTGAGGCGGGTTGTGAGCCCTAAATGCAAGGCTTAGATGCTATCTAAAACCAGAAAGAGTAGTAAGAAAGAATGTACATGCATATCTCCCAAAGCAGAAAGATCTGAAGAGGACTCAAGGCAGAAGACCCGCATTTTTCTACAGTGAGCTGCCGATCGCATCATAGCTTGGAACTCTAAGATTCAAGGACAGACAGGTGGAGCCGAGTCAGCCTATGAAGGGAGGGAAGCCACTGTCTTACTCATGAGCCTGGTATTCCCGCTCAGTTCAAGTATTCTTAGTCTTAACTGTGCTACCAAAGACCCATACGATTGTCACAAGCCATAGGTTAACATTTGTAGTTGAGAAAGAACCGATGTTAGACACTTGAAAGAGCTTTTAGGCAAAACTTACACTTAGAAAAGTTCCCAAGTTTAATTCGGATCCCTTCCCCCTCCTCTCTTCTTTCCTTTTCTCTTCCTTTCTCTCTTTGCCTAAGAAATTAAAAAACAACAACAACAACAAAAAACCCCACCCACTTTAAAGTATTTATTTATTTGTTTTTTGGCTGCGCAGCCCGTGGGATGTTAGTTTTCCGACCAGGGATCGGACCTGCCCCCTCCTCCCTCCTCGCATTGGAAGCGCCGAGTCTTACCCGCTGGACCGCCTGGGAAGCTCCCAAACCCTCCCATTTGTTAGCGAGCCAGTGAAGGGAAGGGCAGCGCGGGGCTTCTCCCATCAGAGTGAGAAGGCAATGATGTTCAGGGGTCAGTGTCCATGGATGGGGGTGGGGCGGAGGGCAGAAACTAATACTTACCGGACATTTACACGTGCTAGGCACCGAAAATGCTTTTACCTCCTTGTAATTCTCACAGCAAGTCTTTGGCGTGGGTGCTACTTTTCTTATTTTACGGAGCAGGAAATTAAGGTCGCCTAGGCTGACCCACTTAGTCTCTCTGACTCCAAAGCCCAACCCCTTTACATGACGTCCGGCGTGGATATGTCCTTATGGTCTCTGCTTTGGCGCTAAAACCCAACAATCTCAAAAAGATACATTCCAAAGGGAGCAAAATGACAGCTGTAGCCAAAATTGTGCAGTACTGCCTCCTTCTAGGGTCTGTGTGGGAAGTGAGAAAACTGATGTTCTTTACCGATTATTGAGGAGAAATTTCAACGGAACATTTGAGAGGTCAGAGAATCTCCTCAAGGGGTAGCGCCCCAGAACTCTTTAGTTTTAAAAATAAATTATTTATTTATTTGTGGCTGCGTTGGGTCTTCGTTGCTGCGCGGGCTTTCTCTAGTTGCGGCGAGTGGGCGGTACTCTTTGTTGTGGTGCGCGAGCTTCTCACTGAGGTGGCTTCTCTTGTTGTGGAGCACGGGCTCTAGGCGCACGGGCTTCAGTAGTTGTGGCATGCGGGCTCAGTAGTTGTGGCTCGCGGGCTCCAGAGCACAGGCTCAGCAGTTGTGGCGCACGGGCTTAGTTGCTCCACAGCATGTGGGATCCTCCCGGACCAGGGCTCAGACCTGTGTCCCCTGCACAGGCAGGCGGATTCTCAATGACTGCGCCACCAGGGAAGTCCGCCCCAGCACTCTTGACCCAAAGGTGAGTGGGCCACATAGGCACAGAAAACCCACTTCATTCTTAAAATAGTCCCTCATCATTCTGAGTCCTCCAGGATTGGGAAACTCAGCACTGTGTTAAGGTGGCCCTGAGAATCAAGGCTTCATCCAACTTTGCACTCATCAGTAGAAAATTCTCCTGGCCCTCTCTAGCTCAGCAGCCTGGCCCAGAAACCCGAATTGCATCATTGGTTCCTCCCTTTCCCTAAATGCCAACAATCAACAAATCATCGAGTCCTGTGGTCTCTACCTCTCTCATTTATGGCTCTGATCCACCCACTTCCCTCCTTTCGAAGAGCACCATCTTAGCTGGACCTATGGTCTCCCGCTTGCTTTACTCCAACAACGTACCTAATGTCTCTGGGCCTCAGCCTTAGAAAACTCCAAGTGATTTTTCTAAAGTAAATAAGGTAATATGATCATGATACTCCCCTACCTTAAAAATCCCTCTATGACTTCCCACTGCCTTCAAGAGAACGTTCAAACATTTTAGCAGAGCATCGTGTTCAGCATCTGCTGATAGATCCAGCCCCGTGCTCTGAGCTCCCACTGTCTTGAGGCATCGGGAGGTCCTAGACTGTGTGCGTCTTCAGGTACTTATTCCTTCAGTCAGGATAATTCTCCACTGACCCGCCTCCTGCCTGTCTTTCAGCTTAAACATCTCCGCTCTGAGAAGCCTCCCCTGACCGCCCCACTCTGAGCCCACTCCTCCCCTGGCATCCTCACCCAGGCCTGCAGCTGCCCATGTGTGTAAGCCGTCTAGTCTGCAAATCCCTCAAGGGCAGGGTGAGCTTTAGTCACCATTTTTCTTGGCATCTAGCCTAGTGCTTGGCCTATGGGAGCCACTCAATCCATGAGTAAATGCTTAAATGTGACAGAGTGGGGAAAGTAATGAAGAGATGTGAGTCTAATCATGACTTTGCTACCAACTCCTGTATAACCTGCCACTAAAATTCATGTTAAAACAAAATGCTAATGGTACAAACTACTCTGTATAAAATAAATAAGCCACAAGGATATATTGTAGAGCACGCGGAATATAGCCAATATTTTATAATAACTATAAATGGAGTATAATCTATAAAAATTTTGAGACACACACACACACACACACACAAAATGCTAAGTTTTCCCATCCTTCAGGTAAGGATCTGCATCTCATTCCTCACTCACCGTCCCCCACCAACTGCTACCCTCTCCCAGGGAGTAGGATGAGTACGAGAGTTTGTTTTTTTTCAACATTTGGAAAAATAACATGGGGACTTTCCTGGTGGCACAGTGGATAGGACTCTGCACTCCCAACCCAGGGAGCCTGCGTTCAATCCCTGGTCAGGGAACTAGATCCCGCATGCATGCCACAGCTAAGGAGCTGGCGAGCTGCAACTAAGACCTGGTGCAACCAACTAAATAGATATAAAAAAAATGTTTAAATAACATGGAAGTGGAAATATATGATACAACTTTCAATTCTGTAGATGATTCTTCTTCCAGGTGATAAAGATTCAAGGGGATAAACAACCAAAAGATCTCACAAAGCTCTGTGAATATGCAAAAAGTGGGAGATATGTACTCATGTGGCAAACAGTAAAATATTGGGGGGAAAGTTTCAAATGTTTATAAGATGATGGACTCTGAATTCCTATTTATAACACAGGAAAGGCATCTTGGGAGGGATTGTGGGCAGCCCCCCAAAGACACAAACTCAGTATGCTGCTGCTGTCACAAAGCCACCAGACTGTGGGGTAAACAGTAAACACCATTATCCTGCCTTGAGTTCGGATTACTTCCTTCAGGGCTGAGGTCTCTCTTAGAGATAGGTAACAAAAATAAGAGCATCTTGAGACCTTGTTGGAAACTTTATAAATGTAGATTTATAAAGAGAAAAGAAAGGGACTTCCCTTATGGTCCAGTGGTTAAGAATCCGCCTTCCAATGCAGGGGACTCAGGTTTGATCCCTGGTCGGGGAACTAAGATCCCACATGCCTCGGGGCAACTAAGCCCGCAGGCCACAACTAGAGAGCCGCAACAAAGACCCAACGCAGCCGAAGAAAGAAATAAAGAAAGAAAGATTAAAGAAAAATAAAAGACAATAGATCTGTAATCAGTGGGGTAAACCTACAAGACTAGAAATAGAGGTATTTCCTTAAAGTTGAACCAAAGTAATGCACAATTGTGGGGGAAATAGTATCATACGATATTATTTTATTTTACTATTTATTTATTTATTTATTATTTACTTGGTTGTGCTGGGTCTTAGTTGCGGCAGGTAGGCTCCTTAGTTGCAGCTCACGGGCTCCTTAGTTGTGTCATATGATATTATTTTAAATACTATTTTCTATTTACTATACTATTCAGTAGAGTTTAAAGAAGACTCATGGTGTTTTAGAACACGGTTGTAATCAAATCCAGACCCCAGTGTTTTAAAGGAAGGCCCAGAGAAGGTAAATGCCCAAGGTCATACCTTACCATATGACAGAGCTACAGAAAGAACCCACGACTCCTGACTCCGAGCCTAATTAATGCTTTCCTTTAGATTATTTAATATAAAAACACTGTGATGGATGATTGAGGCCCAAAATAGAGAAATTGAAGACAGTGCCAGATAAACATACTGTTAAGGAAAACCAGAATGGCGTGTGCAGTAACCCTCAACGTTTGAGGTTGACGCGGTAGAGGGCAACAATGTTTTCTCACAAAGTAGCCCTTTGTGCCACTGTCAGAGGCAGGAGACTGGCCTGGCTGATCTGCTGAGCTAAACCCATCTGACTTGCTTACTCAGACCACCTATTCTCTGAACTCAGATGATGCACACTGCCCACAGGGGCAGTGCCCAAGATGGTTCACTCTGCTGCATTCCCTTCAAGGTTGGATGTCCACGCCAATCCCAGCCCCTCTAGGAATGTTGAGGCCAGTGGAATTCTACCAACACTTGCAGGGTGGGGAGGGGAGACAGCTGCCAGTGGAAGTGGTATGGAGGACGGGAGGGCCGAACATCCCAGAAAATCTGACTGCTGCCTCTGCCAGGAGCCTGGTGGTCAGAATGCTTAGTACCCAGGAAGCCTAGGAGAGGGAACTATCTGAAGTATTCCAGTTCTCCCCTCTTGGCACTGCAGAAGCAAGAGAAAATAAAGCAGGGGAACCTGTTGGACTAGACCATCAAGGCCGCTGGCTTGTTGTTGGTGGCCGCCACCTGCTAGAAGGGGCCTGATGGTTCTTCCTTCTGAGCGGAGAAGAGAGTGAGGACCAGAGAGACATGAGCAAGCAAGCGGGATGCCAATTTGCCAAGATGTGTAGGGA
>NW_006799055.1:199474-214901 GCF_000442215.2 Lipotes vexillifer | reverse complement strand
GTAGGGAAGCGCTTGGGCAATGCTCGCTGTGAGAGATCAAGCTTGAGCCTGGTCCTTCCGGGCTGGGGTGACCCGTACAAGTGCCCAAACAACATCATCGTGGGGAGAAAAGGAAGCTGCTCGAACAGAGAGAAATACTTCGGCAGAGGTGTGCGGCTGAGGATCAGATTCCAAAAGTTTGTCTCAGGAGGGAAAGAAAGAACACAAACATTTCACCTTTTGAAATGCTGGTCTTCTTTCCTCTGGGTCATTTTATGTTAATGAAAAGATGGTTCTAATGGGAAAAATGGGATACGAGGAATAGGACAGAGAAGGATATGAGTGCGGGGCTGAAGGACAGAAATGCAGATGAGTGAGAGAGGTGTGGGTGCCTGTTTTGGGGAGAGATCTCAGTATCCTTCCCTCTGGCACCCTGCAGGATTAGGAAGTGGCTGTTTTCAACTATGTAGAACATCTGTCCACTAATAACCTCTACCCCGAAGAGGCCCCTGTCCCTGGCTCACCAGGCCTGAGTTCTGCACTCAGTGAGTTTTTTTGTTTTTTTGTTTTTTTTTGCGGTACGCGGGCCTTTCACTGTTGCGGCCTCTCCCATTGCGGAGCACGGGCTCCGGACGCACAGGCTCAGCGGCCATGGCTCACGGGCCCAGCCGCTCCGTGGCGTGTGGGATCTTCCCGGACCGGGGCACGAACCCACGTCCCCTCCATCGGCAAGCGGACTCTCAACCACTGCGCCACCAGGGAAGCCCACTCAGTGAGTTTTGATTTTAGTATTTTACCTCTGTGTCTTCACCTGCAAGGAGTGGGATTAAACATTCAGCAAAGAGCAGACCACAGGAGATGGCTTTGTTGGACACACTTCTGGAGGTGATGACCAAAAGGGATGCTCTTTTCCCCACATTTTTCTCAGGGAGGGGCTGGGATTCATGTGCATTTATGCAGAAATTTGCAGAAAAAATAAGTATTCAAATTGAATTCTGACTTGGTGATTTCTAACAACCTATATATAAACTTTGTGTAACTCAATATCTAAGACATAAGGTACTTGTCTTTTCATTGTAAGAAAGAAGCTAAATGACTTTTTTTCCTTCTTACCATTCCCTCCCCCCATCCCCCATTTTCTTTGCAAAAGCTGCCATATCTATTTTATTTTATGGTCTAAAAACGGTTGTATCACATTTGGTATTCCACAAAGAGGAAACGGAAAAAAATATTAAAAAATGAAGAAAAACAGGACTGCTTGCTTAGAAAATAAGATGTATGAACCCTTAAGAATGGGAAAACACCAGCTACTATGGCAGAGAGAAGACATTTTTGCCAAATTTAGAACCCACTTGAAAATCACGGGTTCTAAGTTTAGAACTGAACTAAAAAACTTGAGCTCACATTCCATTTGGCATTCGTTAAAAAAAATTCTAAAATACTAATTAAAGGAAAAAAATTATTCTCTTAGTAATCCTAGAAGCTGGGAATTATTTTCAAACAAATTCTTTATTGGCTCAATAGACTGGCCTGCACTTGGAAAAGAAACATCTTTTTTCTAATTAAATTTTCCTTACAAAATAATGATTTAAAATCAAGAGGGAAGGCACTTTGCCAAAGTCTTTAAAGAGTTACAGAATTGTTGTGTAACCTTTGGACACAAGCAAATATACCAGGTGGTCGTGCAAATTTTATGTTTATATATTAGATGGAAGTAGTTATATCTACTGCTGATAAACTAAATAATAAAAACGCAATAAAATTAGAAACTATCACTCTAAACAAAACAAACTCTTAACAGCATTATTTTAATTTTCTAATTTAGATGCTAAGCTAGTAATTGCAACATCGTCAAGAAATGGATCAGAATTGCTGCTATGGAGGTAACCATAAAAAGTTTCAGACTCAAAAGGTCCAAAGAAGTAAATCAAGAACTAGTAGTGGATAGACAGTGTTCAAAATGCATCCATTGGCTTAACATGATTTCAGACAGCTAACAACTTTTCTAATTATAGAAATTATAGAAAACGTCTTATACTGTCTTACACACACACACACTCACTCACACACATCTATAGATATAGATATATAGATAATACCTTGAGAACCTGAATTCAAATAATTAGACAAAAGGTTAAACATGAATATTCAGTGCAAATATATGCCACGGCAAACACTCAAAATCACAAATGTTGGGAAAAATTTTTTTTCCTTTCTGTTTATTGCCGTGGAATCTAAGTACATTTTTTTTTTTTCTAAATACATTTTTAAGTGACTTTAGGGGCAGGTTTAGCAACTGGTGAACTTGACACTTTTTTTTCAGGAAGCTCATTAACTCAGCAGTTCAAAACCCTATAACTTTAATTTCCAGGCACTTTCAGAAACTCTTGTTGAAGGATGTAAGATTGATTCTTGAGTTGACTCACTTTATTTTTCTTACCAAGAAGAGGCAGTTTGTACTGGAGCAAAGAGGGTCAAAATTTTAAGTTGTAAAAGCAAAAAAAAAAAAACAAAAAAAAAACCCCCAAAACACTGCATATGTAAGTGGGAAAGGATTTGTTTAGAATATAATTTTAAATTTACTTGTTATTACCTAAGCATAGGTAAGCAGACATCATGCAGTTCTCCTAATAGCACGTGTAGCTCTCATTAAGATACAGGACAGAGGTGACCATTTCTAAGATGTGTGCCGAAATCAGAATACGAACTTAGATCCCCTGGGGCCACTGGGTCACACACTTCTGAATCCATGTTCTTCAGCAATCTTTCTCTCCTTTTAAATGAGCCACTAAAACTGAATTTCATAGTCTCTTCTATTATGTCTTCAAAATTGCCCTCATATTTATTTAAAATTCTTGTTTATAATAAATTTAATATCTTGGACCAGTTTCCTTCTTTCCTCAGGTCTTGATACCTAGATAAATGGAGGGAAATAAGAGAGAACCTCTGTGGTAACTGCAAGTATTTCTTGAACCTCTGTGAGGTGGGAGGAGCCCTATTCTCAGATGGTAGTTGAATCCATTTCTGTGAAGGATTTGCTTTTCTTGGAGTCTACAGACAGAAAGGCCCACACACCTCCACCAGTGCCAGGGAAACCCGGCCAGTGATCCTGGTGCCCTGGAAGATGACTTTATGTGGCATGAATAGGACCAAGAGAAAGCTGAGTAGTCTGCTGATGTCCAGATTCCTGATTGTCTTTGCAGAGACAGACCCCAGATCCTTAAGGTGTTTTCCAGACATCTTCATTTCTTTCTCCTGTAAGTTTTCCCACAGAAATAACCCATGAATAAGTTTAGTAAACAATTAGGGAGCCCAAATACTTGGTGCCATTGTGCATTTGACAAAGTCTAAACCCAAGTTTTCGTATTTTCCTTTGCCTTATAATTGGAGGTCTTGGCTCTAATTCTAGCCCGTAAGAAATAGGTATTTCAATCCAGAATTTAAGAATTGAAGAGCAAACTTGATGGCGGGAGATAGGCTTTCCTGAAGAGAGATGCTTTTCTCCGTGGGCTGGGCAAAGATACATTGCTGATATTTAGCAAAAAAAAAAAAAAAAAAAACCTCCAATTTCCTATTTCAAACATCTTATTAGATACCTCCAACTGGAACAGAACAGAGACTCCAGAAAGAGACCCACATGTATATGGTCAACTGATTTTCAACAAGGGTAGTAAGACAGTTCAGTGGCGGAAAGGAAAATCTTTTCAACAAATTCTGCTGAAACAACTACAGACCCACTGGGGAAAAAATGAACAGTGACCCTTACTTCACATAATACACAAGAATTAACTCAAAATGAGTGATAAACCTAAATGCGAAATGTAAAACTAGAAAAGGCCTAGAGTTAATCAGAGGGAAAAAAATCTACTCAATATTGAAGGAGGCAAAAGTGTCTTACAAGGGACACAAAAACAAAATTTCATGCAAAAGAAAAGTGATAAACTGAACTTTATCAAAATTTAAAATTTGCTCTTAGAAAGATATTGTTAAGAAAAAGAGAAGATAATGCATAGAATGGAAAATATTTACAATACATAAATCTGATAAAGGGCTGGTATCCAGAATATATAAAGAACTATTATGGCTCAGCAAGAAGACAACCAAGGCAACTTTTTAAATGGGCAAAGATTTGAACAGACACGTCACAAAAGAAATTACATCAATGTCTGATAAGCACATGAAAAAGTGGTCAACATCATTAGGCATCAGGAAAGTGAACATCAAAACCACAATGAGATACCACTACACACCAATTAGAAAGGCTAAGGTTAAAAAGTTGATAATACCAAGTGTTGAGGAAGATGCTGAACTGCTGATAAGAATGTAAATGGTACAATCACTTTGGAAAACGAAGAGTTTCTTTTTTTCTTAAACCAGAAATTAAAAAAAAAATGTATGTATGTATATATTTTTGGCTGTGTCAGGTCTTCGTTGCTGCGCTCAGGCTTTCTCTACTTGCAGCGAGCGGGGGCTACTCTTCATTGTGGTGCGCGGGTTTCTCATTGCGGTGGCTTCTCTTGTTGCAGAGCACAGGCTCTAGGCACGCAGCCTTCAGTAGTTGTGGCACGTAGGATTCAGTAGTTGGCTCACGGGCTCTAGAGCACAGGCTCAGTAGTTGTGGCGCAGGGGCTTAGTTGCTCTGCGGCATGTGGGATCTTCCTGGACCAGGGCTCGAACCCGTGTTCCCTGCATTGGCAGGCAGATTCTTAACCACTGTGCCACCAGGGAAGTCCAAAACCAGAATTTTTTTCAAATTTATTTTTTAATTTATTTATATTTATTATTTGGCTGCATTGGGTCTTCGCTGCTGCGCGTGGGCTTTCTCTAGTTGCTGCGAGCGGGGCTACTCTTCGTTGTGGTGCGCGGGCTTCTCATTGTGGTGGCTTCTCTTGTTGTGGCACACGGGCTCTAGGTGAGAGGGCTTCAGTAGCTGTGGCGTGTGGGCTCACTAGTTGTGGCTTGCGGGCTCTAGAGTGCAGGCTCACTAGTTGTGGCGCACGGACTTAGTTGCTCCGCAGCATGTGGGATCTTCTGGGACCAGGGATCGAAACCGTGATGCCTGCATTGGCAGGCAGATTCTTAACCACTGCACCGCCAGGGAAGTCCTACTAAGAGTTTCTTAAAACGGTAAACATGCAACCCTGTCATTCAACTCCAAGGTATTCACCCAAGAGAAATGAAAATAGGTGTCTACACAAAGACTTTACTGGAATGTTCATAGTAGCTTTATTTGTAATAGCCCCAAACTAGAAACAAACCAAATGCCCAATAACTAATAAATGGATAAACAAGCTGTGAAATATCCATACAGTGGAGCATCAGTTAGTAATAAAAAGGAATAACTACTGATGCAGACAACAACATGGGTGGTTCTCAGAATCATTATGCTGTGTGAAATAAGTCAGATACAGAAAAACCACATACCATATAATTCCATTTATATAAAACTCTAGAAAATGCAAACTAATCTATAAGTGGCAGAAAGCATATCAGTCCTTGTCTGGGGGCGGGATGGGATGGTGAAAATGTTCAGTATCTTGGTTGTGATGGATTCATGGGTACATGTGGCTCTCAAAACTCTTTCAATTGTAGACTTTAAGCAGGTGCAACTTATTGTGTAAAATTCAATAAAGTTGTTATTTACAAAATCTCCACCTGAATGTTCTTCAGGCCACTCAAACTTCATGTTTCTAAAACTGAGCTCATAATCTTCCCCTCCCAAGACTATTTCTCTCTTTGGTTAATGTTCTCTTTCTTGGTTGATGGCCTCATCATCTACCTGGTCAGCTAAGCTAAATAGCTTGGAAACTACCTTCAGTCCTCCTCCTTCACACCTTTAAACCTTCTCAAATTTCTCTCTCTCCCTTTTTAAAAAATTCAGAAGTGTTTTTTAAAAATTGTGGTAAAACATACACAGCATGAAATTTACCATTTTAACCTTTTTTTTTTTTTTTTTTGCGGTACGCGGGCCTCTCGCTGTCGTGGCCTCTCCCGTTGCGGAGCACAGGCTCCGGACGCGCGGGCTCAGCGGCCGTGGCTCACGGGCCCAGCCGCTCCGTGGCACGTGGGATCTTCCCGGACCGGGGCACGAACCCGTGTCCCCTGAATCGGCAGGCGGACTCCCAACCACCGCGCCACCAGGGAAGCCCCATTTTAACCATTTTTATGTGTACAGTTCAATAACATTAAGTACATTCACACTGCTGTGTAAGCATCACCACCATCCATCTCCAAAACGTTTTCATCTTCCAAAACTGAACCTCTGTCCCCGTTAAACACCAATTTTTCATTCCCCTCCTCCCCCAACCCCTGGTAACCAGCATTCTACTTTCTGTCTCTATGAATTTGACTCCTCTAGGTACTTCATGTAAGTGAAGTCTGACAGTATTTGCCCTTTGGTGACTGCTTTATTTCACTAAGCATAAAGTCTTTAAGGTTCTCCATGTTGTAGCATGTGTCAAAACTGCCTTCCTTCTTAAGGCTGCATAATATCCCACTGTATGCATAAACCACATTTTATTGATCCATTCATCCGTCAATGGATGGCTGGGTCATCTTTGACTCGGAATGCCCACTGCTACTGAAATAATGCTCTGGATTATTTCAGTGGTATATTAACTGGCCATCCTTGCCTACTTCTCTCACGCACCTTCTAATCTGCCGCCAGCGTGGTTTTTCTGTCCCTCCACTGCTCAAAGACTTCGTGTACAATTTCAAACTAAAATGGGATCATATGGCTAATGCTGTTCTGCAGACTTCTTCCCGTTCCACTTTTGACCACCTCTCATTAGCTGAAATTTCTTTATTTTAATCCAGTATATATTTCCTGGTCACGTCCTCTCATTTCTCCTAGTTCTGCCCTTCAGAACAACACTGAATAATAACTACTTTGTTCTACATGGCAGACAACCCTTCAAGTATCTGAAGATAGTCACTGGGTCTCCGTTTTCCAGGCCTTTAGTCATTCCTCAGAGAACATGGTGGCCCCAGCTATTCTTCTCTGCTTGTGATCCAAGTTGGTCAGTATCCCTCTAAAAATGGGATGCCTAGGACAGTATCTAGTTCTCTAGATGGAAGGTAGGATTACCATCTCCTTTCTTCTGCTGCTCTATTACTGTAGTGCAGCCTGACATGCCACTAACCTTTTTAGCTCCAAAGCTGATGTATATTAACTTGCAGTAAATTCAAATATTCAGAGGGTTTTTTTTTCCAAGTAAATTTTAATGACACCATCGGGCATCTGAAGTCGGGGTGGCCAAAAGAAGGAAGAGGGTGAAGATAGGAGAGAATTTCTTCCTTGTCAATTCTGCCTATTTATTAAATGTTTACCACTCCTGATAGCAAATGCAGGCCATGTCCACACCCACTCCTCCCTTCAGGCCTCCTATCAGTTAGTTACCTACCGAACTCCAGTCCCTAGTAAGTAATCGCCTCTTCGACAATCTGCCTACACGCACAATCTCACACACAGGTCTCTTCCTCCTCGTACCACCAGTTCTATCCCTGATAGCTACTGGGCACTTGGGGCCAGTGATTAGAAGCGGGAAATGTTGGCAATTGCCATAGAACACACATATCCAGGAAGTGCATTTATCTTAAAGTTCCTGGCAGTGCAGATGCTGAGCATCAAAGAAAAGCCTTATCAAGAAATATGCAGGTAGGGCTTCCCTGGAGGCGCAGTGGTTAAGAATACGCCTGCCAATGCAGGGGACACGGGTTCGAGCCCTGGTCCGGGAAGATCCCGCATGCCGCGGAGCAACTAAGCCCGTGTGCCACAACCACTGAGCCTGCGCTCCAGAGCCCGCGGGCCACGACTCCTGAGCCCATGTGCCACAACTACTGAAGCTTGTATGCCTAGAGCCTGTGCTCTGCAACAAGAGAAGCCACCGCAATGAGAAGCCTGTGCACTGCAACAAACAGTAGCCCCCGCTCACCGCAGCTAGAGGAAGACCACGCACAGCAACCAAGACCGAACGCAGCCATAAATAAATAAATAAATAAATAAATATGCAGGGAAATGGACCAGAAACCAGTCGCTTATCTTGCCTTTTTGCATGGAGATTCTTCATAAAAGAAATGTTGCATCTTTTTTGTTGGATTTTTAAAGTAAAGTACAATATATTCAATGGGAGAGAAGGACTGCTTTTCCAGGCAATTTCCTTGAAACTTCAAGTCATTTAAGAGGAAAGACAGTTGAACAAATTTTGGTACTTTTTTCTTTTATAGTCAACTTCAGGCTGATCATTACTTAATAATCCTCCATACAGACATTCCTTCCATCAGATCAAAGACGCCCACCCTCCTAACACACACACTATCAACACTGTCATCATTCTCAGAGCCTCTCAGAAATTCGGAGCTAATATTCCTCCACATGGGAAAACTATCCCCTCCGTGGCGTTCAGCCTTCTCTCCCTTCCATCCTAGACAGGGACGTTAAGGACCTCGGTCATCTCTTCTTTTTCCAAAATTATCCCCTAGCTCTTTCCATTGGCTCTCTCCTCTCCTTCTTTCAATACAACCAGGACCCTCCAATGTGGAAAACATATTTGTTCAATACCACCGCACCAACCCATCTCTTTTTCACTCAAAGCTGAACATCTCAAATGATTATTCAACATTTATTCCTTCCTTGGATTCACCACTTACTCCGTTTTCATTAACCTGCAAAATTATATCCTCCGAAGGTCAATAGGGACGTTGGGTTGGACAAATTCAATGGTCTTCATTTGAAACTGATCTTCGCATATGCTTTTCCTTACCTCTTTGGGATCTGGCAGGAGTGGGGGAGACTTGAGAGCGGTAATAGATGCTGGGGGTTTGTGGAGGTTGCTGGGATTGGTTTCCCCTGCCAGACTGTCATCACCCACGCTACACCCTTAGGAACAGCACTATGGAGAAAAGTTTCTTTGTGTAGGAAAGCAGCAAATCCTTTGCCCTGAAGATGACGTCAGAAATGACCCCAACCCCTTCCTTTCCCTACTGATTGTAACTGAATGGTAGGTATGCTTAGGTCTGAGGTGGGCCCCGTTGCATCTCTGATCTCCACATTGGGTGGCTCTTCACCTGAAAATCTCTCAGTCGTCCTTTTTCAAGAATTGCAGCTCTCAGCCATCCTTAATTCTGAATTCAGTATCTTCTCCATTTCTTTGTCCTTGTTTCAAACTGTGTTTCTCTCGGTATCGTTGTCTTTCACTCAGCCTCGCGGTCTGTCCCAACAATGATCTTTCCATTATCACGAGTATCCCCCAAACCACACTCAAAAACCACAATTCCCTCCTCTTGTTCTCACAGAAGCACTAAGTTGAGAAATAAGTCTTAATTAACTGTAGACTCCCACTTCTTTAAAAACCATAGCTGCTAGTCTTGAAATTCTTACTATCATAAGACCAAAACGGAAGCTTGAGAAGTCAATCCTTTAGTTACATCACCTTTAAACAATTATGTAATGGCTTTACCTGAGGAACTCAGAACTCTGCCCCAAGCCACTGGGGTTTTGGTTAATGTGAACCTGCAGTTCATCTGCCAATCATCCTAGAGTCACCTGAGTACCTTATACCTGGAGAAGCAAGAATGATATTCTAATAAGGGAATTTGATAGCTTCAAGAGCCACAGGTTAAATGTGAAAGTCTCCATCAATACAAAACTAGGAGCCTTGGTCAAATTCCATGTGTTCAAGTTAAATATACGGATGTGGAGATATCTATGAATATCTCCATTCATTTTAATGATTGAGAAAGAGTTATTAACTTGAGGTTTGAAACCAATTTCAAATGTGTACAGTCTTCTAGTGCAAAGGTTCATCACTTTCATCAGATCCTTAAGGGGTTTGTGGCCTCCAAAAGGTTTAAGAACCTCTGTGTTAGGGGAAAGATAAGATTAAAATCAACATATTATTATTTTATGCATTACTAAATGCAGTAAATAAAAACAGCAAATAACTTGCATTTCAGCAAACAGCAAGAAAAAATGTTGAATACTGTAACTAGTCATAACATGATTAGTAACTGTTTGAATGCTAATATAGACAATATTATTCTAGCATTTTAGACACATATCGACAAGTATTTACCTTAATACACATAAAACAAGTTTATCAGGGAGGGGCAAGTTCAAATACAGATTTTAACCTAGATTGAAAACTACCAATAGACTTATTTCCATTATTGTCTAAGAAAAACTTCAATCAGGCAATTTAAAGGCAATACGAATACAAATAAAATCACAATTTAACATAGTTCCTCAGTTACAGCACCTATTTTCTTATACTGGATAAGAAAAATAAATTACTGTACATGCCTTATAACAGACTGATTCAAAGATATACTGTGGAAATGCCTTTCATAGGCAATTTCTGCAGCCAAAAATCAAATTCAGAGCCCACATTTTTAAAGCGAGGTCCCATTCAGAGTATTCTAAGAATAGTTCTCAAACTGCTGAAAAGCATCACTTCCATAAATCTATCTTAGAAATGGGTTTTTAAAATTAGCAAGTTTGTGAGAGCCATACACAAACCCATCAAGTTTTTGTGCACACTGTTTTTTTACATTAAAAATGTAATTTATTTATTTATCCATTCACTTGACAAATATGTATTGAACCTCTGCTATATGCAGGTACTGATCTAGGTGACAGAGTTACAGCAGTGAACAACACAGACCAAAAATATATAATAACACATAAATATAGCTTCATTATAAAACATTCAGATACAGAAGCATATAGAATGAAAAAATCGAAGGTCTCCTCCTGGAGGCCTGCTCCATCTCAGTTCTTTTGTAATAATTACCGTTAGCAGTATTTTCCTCCAGACTTTTTGTTTATTTACCTTAGGAAGGATTTTTAATTAATTAATTAATTAATTTAACGTCTTTATTGGAGTAGAATTGCTTTACAATGGTGTGTTAGTTTCTGCTTTATAACAAAGTGAATCAGCTGTACATATACTTATATCCCCATATCTCCTCCCTCTTGTGTCTCCCTCCCTCCCACCCTACCCATCCCACCCCTCTAGGTGGTCACAAAGCACCGAGCTGATATCCCTGTGCTATGCGGCTGTTTCCCACTAGCTAGCTATTTTACGTTTGGTAGTGTATATATGTCCATGCCACTGTCTCACTTTGGCTCAGCTTACCTAGGAAGGATCTTTAAAACAGCCGTGGGCCAGGGTTCAATCCCTGGTCAGGGAACTAAGGTCCCACATGCCTAGCGGCATGGCCAAAAAAATAAAAATAAAAATTCACTTGCTGTAAAGTGTACAATTCAATGATTTTTAGTATATTTGCAGGTTTGTGCAACCCTCATCATAATCTAGGTAAGTGAATTTTAAAATTATAAATATATGTATTATATCTATAATTTATTTTAAAATTCACTTATCTAGATTATGGTGATATACAGATATATGTATATATAACTTTCATTTTTCAGTTAGGACTAAACCTTGAAGACTGTCTCTCAATGTCAGCATAGACAGATTTGCGATTACTTTCTACAAAGAGAGGAATGTGTCTTAGCTCCGTCTCCCTTGTCAGATTCCTTAGAAAAAGGATGCTGAAAGACAGCAATTAGGACTGAATATAGTAACCCTGCTATTTCAACAGACGAAGAGAAGTTAGTTGATTTACAAAATGTCTTGAGTCCAAAAGTGAACTGGGGAAAAAAAAAGGTATAGAAAATATTTTAAAACACACAAAAAGCTGGCAATTTTGAGTGTCTTGAAATAATAACATTAAGAGCTAACAGTTATTTAACCTTTACTACGCACAAGACACTGTTCTAAAAGCTGAACACACAGTAACTCCTAAGTCCTCACCATTCCATGAAGTAGTTACTGTTATCGTACCCATTTTACAGACGTGGAGACTAAGGCACAAGAGATCAGGTAATCTGTCTACGAAACCAATAAGCTGAAAAGAGGCAGAGTTGGGCTTCACATCCAGGAAGACTGGCTTTGGAGTCCACACTCTTAACTGATTTGATAGAATGCTAGGGAAGCGGGTGAAGGACAGGGAGTGGTTTAGGAAAAAAGTCAGAGCGGGTAAAGGGTTTAGCATAGTGGCTGGCTTCTAGTGAGCACACAATAAAAACAAACGAACAAATAAAATAAAATAATTATTATATTCTATGCTATATCTTTTAGGGAGAATGCTCCTTCACTATTAGAAAAGTAACATTTCTGTCCCCAGTCTACGGGTTTAATCAGCTGTCCTCATCTTGAGCTGCTCCCATTCTGTAGGGTGACTGATGCCACTAGGCTTTCTGGGGGAGCCTCCCAGGTGTGAAGCCTAGTACTGCAAAGGTAAAGGAGGGTACAGCTGAGCCCAAGGAGCTTGTAGGAGGGAAAACAACAGTCAAGGTGCTGAGGAGATTGATCCTGCGGCAGCCACCAGTGGAGAAATCAGAATGATTTAGGCAATAAGGAAGGTTCCCAGGAAGGAAACCTTGAGATAAGAGTTGAGAGGTGGGTTGAGTCAGATGTCAAGTAACCTTAAATGCCCCTGAAGAAAATGCAGAGTCGCTAAGAGGGTGGAAAGGAGTGGGGAGGCCTGGAGGGAATACTTAGGAGGCTGAGTGTGAATGACTCCGTCCCAGCCTGGGACATACGCTCCACCCAAAACATCTGCTGTTGTTGCCAGTTGGTTCCTTATCTTTTGAGTCATAAACTTACTTGTCTTTGAGCTTCTCAATCACAATGTAGTCTCAACTGAAAATAATCTCAGATTGGTTTTGCATGCTTATTACTGAAGCATCTTTTCAGCGCTGGAGAAGTTTTAGTCCCTTTTTAAAACATCAGAGACCTATGAAAAAGCTGGACAAGAAAGGATTTTAGAGACGCCCGGGGGGTAATTTAAAAACAAGTATGACAACCAGCAAATACCTGTCACTTCAAAGTCACAGCCGGGGTGGAAGGAAGAGCTGAGTCTAGGGGAAGGTTTGGGTTAGGTTTACATGCACCTTCCTAACAATCAGGGTTAGCCTTTCAAATTCACAACAGAGATAGAGGAAGGTGCCCTTTCGCAAGTATGCTCAGACAGAAGGAA
Source organism: Lipotes vexillifer (assembly GCF_000442215.2). Classification (NCBI taxonomy): domain Eukaryota; kingdom Metazoa; phylum Chordata; class Mammalia; order Artiodactyla; family Lipotidae; genus Lipotes; species Lipotes vexillifer. Next base: position 201,878 of record NW_006799055.1, on the reverse strand, counting down.
TGAATTCTGATTAAAACCAAGGAGGGAAAATGCCAGCTTAGCACTGTCAACAGCCAGAGCTGGAAGTGAGAGAGGAATGAGAAATCCAAACCAGCAGCGTTCTCTTAAGACAGTTCCTGCATTTTTTTTTTTTTAACACTGGTAAATGTTTATTCACATGAACTGGCAAAAATGAAGTATTATTGTAAATTCACAGTATTTTCAAATACCAACTATTTTATTATATTTATTATATTTCAACTTTTATTATGGAAAATTGCAAACATGCAAAAGTAGAGAGAAGAGGGCTTCCCTGGTGGCGCAGCGGTTGAGAGTCCGCCTGCCGATGCAGGGGACACGGGTTCGTGCCCCGGTCCGGGAAGATCCCACGTGCCGCGGAGCGGCTGGGCCCGTGAGCCATGGCCGCTGAGCCTGCGCGTCCGGAGCCTGTGCTCCGCAACGGGAGAGGCCACAACAGAGAGAGGCCCGCGTACCGCAAAAAACAAACAAACAAACAAAAACAAAAAAAACAAAAAAACGTAGAGAGAAGAGTGTAATAAAACCTCGTGTACCCACTGTTCAGCTTTAACCATTACCAACACACTGGCTGATCCTGTTTTCATCCATACTTCATCTTACTGGATTATTTTGAAGCCTTCATTTCACCTGTAATTCCCTCAGTAAGCACAGTCATTTTATAGTCTGTCGTGTGTGTGTGTGGGGGGGGGGGGGGGTTGGCTGCGCTGCACGGCCTGCAGGATCTTATTTCCCCAGCATCCAACCCGCGCCCCCTGCAGTGGTCCTAACCACTGGACCGCTGGGGAAGTCGCAATCATTTTACGGTCAAGCCTGCTTTTCTGATCCTGCCTTTCTCTTCACTCTCTTCCATCCACTCTGGGCAGTAATCTGAGGACAACAAGGAGGCCGATTTCAGGAGAGAAGAAAAGTCACCACAGAAATACCAAACTGGCCCAAAGGGAGAGAGTGAAAGCCCTGAATCAGGAAAAGATGAGGAGGCAGAGCCAGGCCCTTTCCCACCCGCTTCCCAGGTGGGGACGTCAGGGGCCTCTGGGAGCTGGACCTTTGAGTGGCAGAAGCCTTTAAGATCTGCCGTCTTCCATCCTGGCTGCTTGACATAGCTTTGGGGGCAGAGGAAACAGGCACTGCCCAAGGACAGGTAAGATGCATTCCCAGAACCACCCAAGGGTGCTACTGAGGACACAGAACAATGACCCGACTGACCGAACCAACCTCTGGTGAAATCTTGTCTGTCTCCAAGCCCCTCTTTACACCAACCTGTGGCCTCATCTACCCCGACACCTTTCCCTCCAACCTTAGGAGGATGTGTCCTTTTTTTTCCTAATAAATTTATTTATTTATTTATTTTGGCTGTGTTGGGTCTTCACTGCTGTGCGCGGGCTTTCTCTAATTGCGGCGAATGGGGGCTACTCTCTGATGCAGTGCGTGGGCTTCTCATTGCGGTGGTTTCTCTTGTTGTGGAGCACAGGCTCTAGGCACACGGGTTCAGTAGTTGTGGCTCATGGGCTCAGTAGTTGTGGCTTGCGGGCTCTAGAGCGCAGGCTCAGTAGTTGTGGCACACGGGCTTAGTTGCTCCACGGCATGTGGGATCTTCCCGTACCAGGGATCAAACCTGTGTTCCCTGCATTGGCAGGCGGATTCTTAACCACTGCGCCACCAGAAGCCCAGGATGCGTCCTTTTTGCTCCTGGTCAACGTGTCTCCTTCCATCCTGCACCCTCCTGCACCCTCCTCCGCTTTGTCCAGCGGCCCTTCTGCCTCTCAACGGGCAAGTCCTCTGCAACACACCCAAATGCCATCTATCCATCCACACGTGCCCCGACTGCCTACCTCCAGCCCTCCTCTTGCGGCTGCTCCCCCAGCTCTCCCTTCTTTGAAGCCTCACCATCTTCACGAAACGTTCCTGAACTTGCCACTTTCCCTGCCAAGTCACAGCTCCTGCCATGCCTGTGCTGACTCACCGGCAGTGTGCTCAGTGTATGCCCGCCCGCCGGTGGGTGCGGTGTGCGGTGCATCCCTCTCTTCCAGCGGGGCTGAAGCCCCGAGGCCAGAGGCCGAGTCTTTCTACTACAGGCTGCTCATTCAGAAGGTGCTCAGAAGTGTTTGTGGGAAAACAACAGGGACCCAAAGATGAACAAAACCATCCGTGCTCTCAGAGTAGCTCAGTCTATACAGTGGCCGCCCTCCAAAAGCGAGGGGTCAGAGTGCTTGCCTACCTCCTGTTCTTCAGGAGGCTTCCCCTCACTTTCACCGGAAAACTCCACATCCTTTAGCACGACCTGCAGGGCTCTTCTTTTTTTTTTTTTTTTTTTTTTTTTTTTTGCGGTACGTGGGCCTCTCTCTGCTGTGGCCTCTCCCGTTGCGGAGCACAGGCTCTGGACGTACAG
>NW_006799055.1:198407-198763 GCF_000442215.2 Lipotes vexillifer | reverse complement strand
GCCTCTCACTGCTGTGGCCTCTCCCGTTGCGGAGCACAGGCTCTGGACGTACAGGCTCAGCGGCCATGGCTCACGGGCCCAGCCGCTCTGCGGCATGTGGGATCTTCCCGGACCGGGGCGCGAACCCGCGTCCCCTGCATCGGCAGGCGGACTCTCAACCGCTGTGCCACCAGGGAAGCCCCTGCAGGGCTCTTCTGAGCCTCACGACCTCTCAGTCCAAGCTTCTGCTGCTCACTGAGAAGAACGCCACCTCCCACTACAACAGGAACTTCTCGCAGCGCCCTACTGAGTTCTCTCTTGTGGTTCTCTCCCTTGCCAGGGATCTCAACCCTTAATCCAACTGGCCACTTCCTGCT
>NW_006799055.1:182878-198397 GCF_000442215.2 Lipotes vexillifer | reverse complement strand
TGAGCCTTTCAGACTCAGTTTCAGTGTCAGCACCTGTGGGAAGCAAGCTCTGACCCTAACCCTGGTGTCTTCTCCACTGGACTGCAAGATTCCTGGGAGCAAGGACTTTTCCTTCAACCATGCATGCGTCTCTAGCCATGAGCACAATGTCTGGCCCGTATATGTGTCTCAATAAACATTTGATGAATGACTGAATGAGGGGGAGAAGGAGCTGATTCCTTTCATTTCTGTCACCGGAGAAACACAAAATGATTATCACGCCAAAGGAAGGCTAGCATCGCAATTTGAATTTTTAGGCCTTTACGAATGAAAATTTCACGAAACAAGCCCACCGTGCTTTGCTGAGAGTAGATTAAGCAAATTTCTAGCACAAGGTGACCCGTCTTTCTCCCCAGTTTAACTTCTGAGATACAGTGACTACTTGCACAGTGGACATACCTATGCAACAGTTAACACAAGCCAGAAAACTCAATGACTCATTGAATGTGGCATTGAGCCACTGCTTCCATACCATACTGTATAAAAAATTTAAAATTGAGCGTAAATGTGTCCCTTCCCATTCCCAGTCATGTCCTAACCCATGGAGTTAGTTATACTAACATCATCCATAAAAATAAAGATTAGGGCTTCCCCGGTGGCGCAGTGGTTGGGAGTCCGCCTGCCGATGCAGGGGACACGGGTTCGTGCCCCGGTCCGGGAAGATCCCACATGTCGCAGAGCGGCTGGGCCCGTGAGCCATGGCCGCTGAGCCGGCGCGTCCGGAGCCTGTGCTCCGCAACGGGAGAGGCCACAGCAGTGAGAGGCCCGCGTACCGCAAAAAATTTAAAAAAAATAATAAAGATTAATCTATGAAATTTGCTTTTAAACCATAGTTTCACGGAGCTGAAAATGACCGAAACAGTAAACCTTTTAAAAGAAAACACCTCTTTGCCACCTGTTAACATCTTTGTACCCAGTCAAGACAGTGCTGCTACACTTAATCTTCTCCAATTTGGCTCTGAAGGTATCCTGGTACCTTTTCTAAAGGTATCCTGGCTTTCCCCGTCTTTCATTTTGACAATCAGGGGCTTTCCTGATCAGAACTTGAATTCTTCCTCTCAAATTTCTCTAAATTCCCCCTCCTCCTCACTTTTCAATGGTCAGAATATCTGAAAATATTTTTTGCCCATTAATCATTCATTAGTTGTGCTTTTAGAAATCACGCTCAACAGCAGCACGGCCATTCTGCTTTGCATTATCTTCCCGCCTCTCGGTTCCTGATTAGATGGGTCTTTCATATCTAAAATACATTTCGGAATCTCTTAATTTCTATTCAAAGCCCAGATATCAAGACCTATTCCTATTTGGCTCTTGACCTCTGCCTGGGGGTGTGATGATAATGAGAGAGGAATATTAGTGCAAAATTTTGGTCTTCTCTGAGGAACTTGCTAAGCTGTTCGGTTAGAGAAGATGCTGATACTGTAGTGATGAGATATCAGTAATAATACTTTATTTTCTTTTCGCTGCATTGTGCAGCATGTAAGATCTTCGTTCCTCGACCAGGGAAGAACCTCGCCCCCTGCATTGGAAGCACAGAGTCTTAACCACTGGACGGCCAGGGAATTCTCAATAATATTTTCAATTTATGTAATGCTTTGCTGTTTTCCAGGCCCACTCATGTTCATTGGACCTAAGATAATGCTGTGATGTAGATGCTATCTTCTTCATTCCCCACACAAAGAAACTGACGCTCAGCATTGTTAAATGTCTTAACCAAGATCTCTCGGGTCATCTAATCCACTCTCGGTTTTAACTTTCACCTATAGGCTAATAATTTCCAAATCTGTTTCATATCCCAGACCGCTTCCCTGAACAAGCCAAACTTTTCTGTAAAATTACCTACTTGTCAGTTGCACCCGGGTGTCCACAGGCAGCCTGAACTCACAGGGTGGAAACCTGGACAATCGCATCAGATACTCCACCGTTTCCCGTGCAGGCAATGGCACCATCATCTATGTGGTAGCCCCAGCCAGGAATCTGGAAACCTAGCACCAGTGCCTAGACGGGGCACATCATCGACCCTCAGGAAGGATTTGTTGTATGAGTACTTTGGTGAGTGAATGAGTGAGTGGGGGCAGGGCATCCTACCTCTTCCCTCACCCTCAACCAGAAGATTAATTGGCCATCAAATCCTGCTGTTTCTACATCATAAATCTCTCTCAAATCCTTTACCTCTTTAGAATCCCCACCTTGCCTCCCTTGCTGGATTGTGTCAGAGCTAAAATGAGATTAATACACATAAAAGTGTTTTGCAAAGAATAAACCTCTGGGAGGAGAAAAAAAAAAAAAAGAAAGGATAAATCCATCTGGAAGCTGTTACTAAACTTACTTGGCCCCAGTTTGCCTGCTCCTTTCAAGCTATGATTTTTCTGCCCTCCTGACCTTGCTGTTTTCTCTGCTGTGGCTTCCAGAGGCCCATCGCCCTGTTTGTACCTAAATACCGCTGATCTCCCCGCACCAGCTTAGCAGCTCAGCTGTGTACCCTTTTATGTTACTTGCTTCTTGATGACCGATGGGCTATGGCAGATAGAAAAGAGGAAAACGTGATCTACTAATTTTCTTTAGTTATATGATTATTGGCAGTGTTTTAGGTATTTTAATTAACGTTGTACTTTGTTTCAGGTGTATGTTTACAAGCACTATACATGTAAAACATTCTGGTTTTCCATGGACACGGGAGAACGTGAGCCTTCAGGCTCTGACGCAAGCGAACGCTGGAATCACCCAGCCATCCCCTTCGCCCCTCACAAACCCAGAGCAAATTCCGACCAGTTGGGTTTCCCACAGAAGGGGTCCTGGTCAGCCAGGCAGGAGTACAGCTCCACCTGCAGATGGACGCACTTTCGGGTGTGTGCATGTGTATGAGTGACCAGTCGCGGTGAGCTTGGTTAATGTGAGGCCACTGCTGAGAAATGGAGCCACTTCCGCTCCAACAATAATGGTAATTAACAAAATAACAGATTTCTGAGCCAGACAAAGAGCAACATGACCACGGCAAAGTGGCCAAGGTAAAGGTGCTCTGGGAAGGCCTTGTGGTAGACAGTCTGCTCACCTTGTGGGCACGGTTCCCACATCACTCTCTGCTGAGTGCACCAGCTACCCCCATTTTTGGCTCTCTAGGCATTTTTCACTTGTTCTATAGAAGATCCGTTTCACTATTCCCTCCTGGTTTTACTCCTGTCTCCCTAGAATCACTGCCTTAGGGAGTCACCCCACATGTAGGTCGTGCACGTGCCCAACACAACACTGCAATGTCTGCACGTGTTCGGATGTCTCTACATACTTGGATGTAATACAGATAATTCAACCTTAATTTGGCCAATACTGGATTTTCCCTCCTTATGGCAGTCAGTGGTACCATCATCCAAACAAGCTAAATCAGATCCAAGAGTCGTTCTAAATCTGTTCCTATTCATGTCCTACATCTAATCAGTCAGCAGGTCTCATCTATCCATTGTCCCTTCACATTGTCTGCTTCGCATCTTACCTCAGGCCCCTGACATCCCTCATCCGGATTGTGATGTGGTCCTTCCAACTGGTATCCCTGCTCTCCTCTTGTTCTTCTCAAATACATCCTCCACTTGAATGCTAAAATTATCTTTTCTGGGTATAACTCTGTCCATGTTATTTTCCTGCTTAAAACAACTCAATGGATTCCCTACTTATGGGATAAATCCAAACTGGCCATTATGTCCTGCAAGTCCCTTTATGATGGGACCCCTGGCTTCTTTTCCAGATCCACCTCTTATCTTTCCCAGTCACCCAGGATCCAGTCACGCAGAACCACCAGGATACACTAGCAATTTCGGAAGTAGGTCACATGGTTTCATTCTTCCTCGCCTTTGCCCACACCTGGAATTTCTCCTTGTGCATCCCAACCCTCCACATTCTCCTGGAGAACTATTCATTCTTCAGATCTAGCTCAGGTGTCAGTTCTTCTGAGAAGCCCTTGGTAACCCACTGAAGCAGAGCTGATCACTCCTTGTTTTGTGAAGCCATTGTACTGTTATTGCATGTTACATACTCTAGGGCAATGATTTATTTTCTCAACCGTTCCTCTTTTTGTGAAGTCCTAAGGGTGGGAATTGTATCTTACTTTTTTTTTAGCAGCAACTAACAAAGTGCCTGGCACAGCTAACGAAGGTTTGTTACACTGAAGAGTGAGGAGTCCACTGGCTTGACACTGCTCCTGGCTCTGCCACTGGCCAGTGCTTTCACCTCTCTAAACTTCTGTTTCCTCAACTGTAAAATGGGAATAACTACAGGATTTTTGTAAAGATTGAATGAGATAATACTGGTAAACAGCAGAGTACCTGGGCTTATGAGCCATTGCTTTTTTTTTTTTAATAGTTTTTTTTTTTGGCCGCACGTGAGGCTTGAGGGATCGTAGTTCCCTGACCAGGGATTGAACCCGTGCCCCCTGCAGTGGAAGCTCGGAGTCTTACCCACTGGACCACCAGGGAAGTCCTGTGTCACGCTCATTTTATATTTGTTAAATTGCTTAAAACACATTATATTCCAGAAGCAGTGTTTTTATAAAACATGAAAAGTACTTAAAGCAGAGATACACCTAGAGACACACTGCATATACCTAGGGACTACACTTTAGTTTGAGGACCCCGATCCTACCAATCCAGTTGGTAGGATTATTTTACAAATGAAGGTAGTCATCAGAAGAATTTACAGGCAAAATTTCTTTGCATAAATTACCATTACAAAGGAGAATCCTATATAACAAATATTTCCACGTCAATGCAGAAGGTCCTTGGAAACAACGCTTTATTGATTTGTGCCCCCCAAATTTTTATTAGAAAAATCTGGCACATGCTGTGTACTACATACCCCCTGGAGATTCACAGTACATATTACCATACTAACAACTCAAAGACGTCATGAAGGGAATCTACCTATTTAATTTCTTTCCTTTTTTTTTTTGCCATGTGACTTGCAGGATCTTAGTTCCCTGACCAGGAATCAAAGCCCTGTAGTGAAAGAGTGGAGTTCTAACTACTGGACCACCAGGGAATTCCCCAATATTTAATTTTTTTAAATACAGCATCCCCCAGATGTATTTACCACAGAACCTTTGCTTTGAGAAACAACTTGACATCTTGCAGGAACCCCATTTGGGAAATGCTGATCTAAACAAATTTTTCACTTCTCCAGACCAAGTATCAAATCAAAATATTAGTAGAGAAAGAAATATTTCAGAAATTGAATTGATGAAAGATATTTGGGAGCCAGAAAAGTATCTTCCCTTTTTCCCTATTGGCTATAGCTAGTTTTCACTATTTTTTTTTTCTAGAGTCAATAAATTGGAAAAGTGATTTTTAACAACTATATTAACAAAATACCTATTCAGCAAAATAAATGTGCCAAGGAATTTTCTAGATTAGTTTTAGTGACATCCTGTATCTATTTGTGCATTACTGAAGTGGATATATTTCAAGATTAATTGGAACAAGGTGGTTTTTGTCATCAAATACCTTACAATTTAATGCAGACAACCCTTCAGACTGACAAATACCTTAACAAAAGGTATTTTTAGTCAAAGTTCATTGCTAAGGAGAATAGAATAGGTTCAGATTTTTGGGCTTAGGATTCTTGTGCTTTTAAATACTATACACGCTGAAAGAGATTTAAAGCATAAAATATGAAAATAAATATTTTAAATTGAATTTGAAATAGGAGTTGTGGTGGATTTCCAAAAAGGAGGAATAACCTTAGGATTCTACCCCAGTTTCTGCTCCAGTTCAGGGCTTCTCACATTTTAGCAGGCTTCAGGAACTACCGGAAGGCTTCGTCCAGCACAGATTGCTGGACCCCATGCTCAGAGTCCCCGGTCCAGAGGTCTGGGGTGGGGCCCAAGAATCTTCATGTCTAACAAGTTCCCAGGTGATGCCGATGCTGCAAGTCCAGGAAGCCTATTTTGAGAACCACTGAGAATCGAGTTCTTGTACTGACTCCCTTGAGATTCTCACTCAACAAGTCTGGTAAGAGCTTCATAGGTGGTTTCAATGTGTGCCCACCTCAGAGCTCCTTTTTAGCTCTGAAGTCCCATGTTTGGGGATTTTGGTATAGGATATCCTTGTTCTGGCTCTGTACCTCAAATCCTTTGCAGTTCTCTCCACGGGTATTTCAGCACCCAAAAGCAAAACCAGAATGCTTGGAGAATAAAGGTGGAAGACAGAAATGTAATTAGTTTTACAGCTGATCATCAGAATTTACTGGAGGAGATAGCTGGAACACGTACACTACAGATCCTCAGCTGTCTTTGCTCCGACCTCCTTCCAGTAACCTGGAAAACGCAGTTGACCGAGCTGACCAGCAGTGTAATTACAGGTTGCCCAGAAGTCTGCAACTACCATATACTTGTACATCCATCTTCCTTTTCCTATTTCCCTTCACATTTGTTTAATTGTCTGTGATTTTAAGACTCAATTTAGAATCAGCCATAAAGGTATTCCGGTACAGTGGTCAACAGTCAGATGGATTCAAGTCCTGGCTCTGTCATTTAGTTGCTGAAGGACTCTGGGAGAGTTATTTAATATTTCCTAACCTCAGTTTCTTTTACTATAAAATAGGAAATACTTCATATCATTGCTGTTAGAAGGCAATGAGAAAATGCATGAAAAGCACTTAAGTCAGTGCCTGGCACAGAGTAAGGGGGCGATAGATAACCCACAACAGATATTACTAACAAAAACTCTATGAAAGTCCTAGAACAAGTGTCAATTTCAATCTTGAGAATCAAGAATCATATTAAATACTTTCCTTCCTTCCTTCCTTCCTTTTCTTTTTTTTTTTTTTTTCTGATGGATGACCAGGTAGGCAGGTCTGAGGCCTGGCCCGACAGGCCCGGACTCACTATAATATTTTTCACTGAAACAGCCAGAGATGTCACTTTCAACGTAGACGTTCCTGCCACCCTCATGACTACCTTTATTATTGTTATTTTTTTTGGCCTGGCTGTGCAGCTTGTGGGATCTTAGTTCCCCGACCAGGGACTGAACCCGGACCCTTGGCAGTTACAGTGTAGAGTCCTAACCACTGACCACTGGACCGCCAGTGAATTCCCATGAACTACCTTTAGTAAGTACCAAATATTATCAAGTATAAGGCTTCTGATTCTAAGATGCAGCATTATACTATGTAGCACTTAGGAAGAAAAAAGGCTACCAACTTAACTATGAGATAATGCTTTCTTATTTACAATTTTTATTTTATACTTTATGAAGCTGTCTTTTAGACTTAGATTTTAAAAAATATCTATCATTCTTTTGCATACACAAAAAGGAAAATACAGGCAAAACAAATTGCTTTCAAATATTCCTAAGTTGTCTCCACATTCAGAGTCCCAGTCTTCTGAATCCTTGCTTGACTCAGAGTCCTGTCACTGCCTATTCACTCAATGTCATCCTTTGTACCATCAAGGGCACTGGCAATGCAGCATTTCTTAAGAGAATCCGCAAGTACTGAGAGCTCTTGGGGCTAGATTCTTTGCTTGCCTATTTTTGATCCCTGTTTTAAGAATATTGCCAAGCACATGATGAGTTATCATTTCCCCCACTCTCCTTCCCATAAACATTTGGTTCCCAGGGATTAAAAGAGTGCTTCACTCTTCCTTCTGGGATTTTATTGCAAGCAACTGACACCCATTTTCCAAGTCCGGACACTGGTGTCTTTGATGTTCATGGATATGTAGGCAATGACAACTGTAGCCTGGCCAACAGATTGTGAGAATCCTCATTTATAAGAAGTGTCTTGATTTCAAAGATGTTGGTAATAAGTAAGTCAATCAAGCCCTGAATTGATCCTTGCTAGAGTTCAGCTCTGTTTGGTCATTTGCAGAAAACACAGTATTATTATTGTCATTAAATAAATTTACTTATTTATTTATTTTTGGTTGCATTGGGTCCTCGTTGCTGTGAGCGGGCTTTTTCTAGTTGCGGCGAGCGGGGCCTACTCTTCTTTGCGGTGCGCAGGCTTCTCATTGCGGTGGCTTCTCTTGTTGCGGAGTGCAGGCTCTAGGCACGTGGCTTCACTAGTTGTGGCATGAGGGCTCGGTAGTTGTGGCACGGGGGCTCTAGAGCGCAGGCTCAGTAGTTGTGGCCCATGGGCTTAGTTGCTCTGCGGCATGTGGGATCTTCCCAGACCAGGGCTCGAACCCCTGTCCCCTGCATTGACAGGCGGATTCTTTACCACTGCGCCACCAGGGAAGCCCAGTATTATTATTATTAATAGTCTCTGCATTGCACCTATTTTCTCCCCCATAATAGCTTGAGATAAAATTCACATACCATATAATTTATTCATTTAAAGTGCAAAATTCTATGATTTCTAGTGTATTCACAGAGTATAACAATAAATTAATTTTAGAACAACTGCATCACCCCCAAAAGAAGCCCTGGTCTCATTAGCAGCCAGTAACCATTCCTCCCCTCAACTCCCAGCCCTCCTAACAATTAATCTACTTTTCAACTCTACACATTTGCCTAATCTGGATATTTCAAATAAATAGAATCACAATATACTGCCTTTTGTGATTGGCTTCTTTCACTTAGCATATGTTTTCAAGGCTCATCCATGTTGTAGTGTTAATCAATACTTCATTCCTTTTTATTGTTGAATAATATTCAATTGTGTGGATAGACCATATTTTGTTTATCCACTCATCAGGTGATGGACACTTGGGTTGTTTCCACTTTCTTGGCTCTTATGAATAAAACTGCTATGAACATTCATGTACAGGTTTTTGTGTAGATGTCATCGGTCTTCATTTCTTTTGGGTATATACCTAGGAGTGAAACTTCTGGGTCACATGGTAACTGTAGGTTAAACCATTTGAAGAACTGACAGACTGTTTTCCAAAGCAGCTGCACCATTTCATAATCCTACCAGCAATGTACAAGGGTCCCAGTTCCTCTGCATCCTTCACATCATTTGTCATTATCTGTCTTTGATTATAGCCGTCAATATAAACATAGTGGGTGTGGAATGATATCTTCATTGTGTGGCATTGCACTTATTATTTTTTTTTCTATCTTTATTGGAGTATAATTGCTTTACAATGTTGTGTTAGTTTTTGCTGTACAACAAAGTGAATCAGCTATATGTGTACATATATCCCCAGATCCCCTCCCTCTTGAGCCTCCCTCCCTCCCTCCCTATCCCACCCCTCTAGGTCGTCAAGAAGCACTGAGCTGATCTCCCTGTGCTATGCAGCAGCTTCCCACTAGCTATCTATTTTACGTTTGGTAGTGTATATATGTCCATGCCACTCTCTCACTTTGTCACAGCTTACCCTTCCCCCACTGTGTCCTCAAGTCCAGTCTCTACGTTTGTGTCTATATTCCTGCTCTGCCACTCGGTTCATCAGTAGTTTTTTTTAGATTCCATATATGTGTGTTAGCATACGGTATTTGTCTTTCTCTTTCTGAATTACCTCACTCTGTATGACAGACTCTAGGTCCATCCACCTCATTACAGATAACTCAATTTTGTTCCTTTTTTATGGTTGAGTAATATTCCATTGTATGTATGTGCCACATCTTCTTTATGCATTCATCTGTCAATGGACACTTAGGTTGCTTCCATGTCCTGGCTATTGTAAATAGAGCTGCAATGAACATTTTAGTACATGACTCTTTTTGAATTATGGTTTTACTCAGGGTATATGTCCAGGGGTCGGATTGCTGGGTCATATGGTAGTTCTATTTTTAGTTTTTTAAGGAACCTCCAAACTGTTCTCCATAGTGGCTGTACCAATTTACATTCCCACCAACAGTGCAAGAGGGTTCCCTTTTCTCCACACCCTCTCCAGCATTTATTGTTTCTAGATTTTTTGATGATGCCCATTCTGACTGCTGTGAGGTGATACCTCATTGTGGTTTTGATTTGCATTTCTCTAATGATTAGTGATGTTGAGCATCCTTTCATGTGTCTGTTGGCCATCTGTATGTCTTCTTTGGAGAAATGTCTATTTAGGTCTTCTGACTGTTTTTGGATTGGGTTGTTTGTTTTTCTGATACTGAGCTGCATGAGCTGCTTGTATATTTTGGAGATTAATCCTTTGTCAGTTGCTCATTTGCAAATATTTCCTCCCATTCTGAGGGTTGTCTTTTCGTCTTGTTTATGGTTTCCTTGGCTGCGTTGCACTTATTTTTAAAGTACTTTCACTTGCACTTTCTCATTTGATCCTCACAACATGTGTCAACATTCTTTATCCACAATTAAGGAAGCAAACACTGACTGAATCACTGACTTTCTCAAGATAGTTCAGCTTGTGACACAGCATATGAACCAACACGCTTGTAGGTTCTGAGACCATGGCTCTTCTACCACAGCAGACTAGTCTAACCTCAGCAGAGCTAACCTGCCACAGAGTAAGGTCAAGAATGATGGCGGATTATAGGTAAGATGTGGAGGGTGGGAGGAGGTTGGTACAGGACGTAGTACCGCCATAGCATTTTTGGTGATGTGACATTGTTACTGGTTTTCACAAGGCAGTAATAGCTAGCGGACCATAATGACCTTCAACAGCTCGGTAAGATGAGTCTGATTTTGGGAAAAGGCCCAGTTGCAGCTTGGGAAGTATAGAGGCAAAAGAAGTCTACAACTTTCAACAAAGTCTACAGCTTTGCCTTCACGGCCTACAGGAAAAGACTGTGCAATCCACGTTAGTCTCTTTCTGCCACATCTGTTTTTGGAATTATAACACTAAGGAAGAATAATATTCTAGGTCTGCCTGTTTCACAGTAGGTATAGTAGACAGCAGCCTTGGTTGATAAGCTGGATTCATTATTTTTGGTGTTCATAAACCAAGAGACCACAAGAATTTTCGCTTATGCTTACATTTTCTATTCATGAACTATCTCCTTTATGTGTAAAAAAAAAAAATCAATATTTTATGAAATAATCTCCTTGCAGGTTAAGTGCTTCAGCACTACTCTTTTCTAGTTAAAGAAAATCTGCATGATACTAAAGGCAGAAGGCATTTAAAAGGAAGCTTTCCTACCTCACTAATAAAGTCTACTTCCAATCTTTGGACCATGAAACATTATTGGAGTTAAGGAGTGCAGCAGGTTGATTAGTATGTGGTAGGTCTACTGAAGCCAAAAATTTTGTTTCAGAATTTTTCAGATGTGTTACATATTAGTATAACAACAACAAAATGATGTCATTGATAGGGCCCACTCTCCGCATATGCTGGTGTGTTGAAAAGGATTGGTGTCCTTTGCACATCTGAGACATGCTGGGGTTACCCTGATCATGCTGACAGCAGCTGCTACTTGTAGCACCTGGCACTGCTTTGTTTTTATTTTGTTTTTCAATTGGAAGGCAATATATAACAACATTAAATAACCTATATCTAACAACTTTTAATTATTATATTTTGCTTTGAAACCCTTGCCTACTGTAATTTATAGAGCTGTAATCAACATGCATGTACTATTTTGTATATTCTTTATTAATCTAACATAATATTATAAAACTTTCTACTTTATATTGTATTCATAAATATTTTAGTGGCCGTATAATATTCTGTCATCAAGTGCTAAGCCTTTTCCTATTGTTGGACACAAAGCTGGCTTCTAGGCTGTATCCTTGTACCTAAGGCCTTTTGCTCCTTTTTAAAATTATTTCATTAGGAGTCATTCTCATGTAGGAAAATTTAGTTACTGAACACCTCTTGTACATCACAGACTTGATGTGAATTATTCGTTATTTCTCCAACTCTATGAAATCGTGTTTTTTAAATTCCCATTTGGCAGGCAAGAAATGAAGGTGGAGAGAGGTTGGATAAGAGAACAGTGATACTGGCTCCATCTGTGGGCATTTAACTTATGTGTCTCACATTCCTTATCTATAAAATAGAGAAAATAATAGTGACCACCTCATAGGGCTATTGGGAGACAGCAGCTATAAAGCACTGAAAGTGCTTGGTACATAGTAAGACCTCAATACTCATGAACAGCACAGCAAGAACTACTATCACAGTCCCCCTTCCACTGTCACTACTAAGTCACATGTCCTAAGACAAATAACCAGAAGGGGCCTGGCCTATTTGACACCAAAGCTCATGCTTTTCCCCCACTATACCACACTGCCTTCCTGTGGGAGGGCTAGGTCAAAGAAGACCTTTATTCTCTTGCCATTTCCACAAGTGTTCTAACAATTTAGAAACACCTGGCACTGTTCCGTCTCAGCCTCTCTGATCACAATCAGCCTGAAGTCTTCGCTCCTACGAGCCCCTTGTTTCTCAGTGTTTTCAACACCTCCTGCTGACGGCCCCTTTCTTTGCATCACAGCCATGCAGGCTCCTGGGCCGGCTAGATCACCAAGGGGGCCGAGGGTCTGCATTCCCAGGAAGCAGCCTGAGTAGTCAGGGTTGGCGGTCAAGAATCCGCACGAGAGCAGGGTCCACGGTGGCCATGGGTCAGGGGCGGTGTTCTCCCCCCCGCAGGGAGGTAGGGGAGCACGCAGGAAGGAGCAGTTACCTCAGAAAGGGAACAGGACCCTGACTCGGGAGGCTAGTGCTGGGGCCCAGGACTTAGGCCCACTGGCTCCTGTTTGCCGGAACTTCAGCTTCAGTTCTGAGAGAAACTTCGGGAACAGGGGACGCTGGTCCGAGGCAGGAGGATGGACAAAGCCCTTGGCCTCCTCTCACCTTTGCCCTTCAGCTAATCCAGGAAGGAGCTGCTTCCCCTTCCCTCTAGGGGATATTGGGACCCCAGAGGCGGTGTAGCTGGGTGAATAAAGCCTGAACATTAGGTGACAGCTCCCACCACTGAGCCCCTGCTCACCTTTCCCGGGGTCCGCGAGTCTGCGATGGCTCAGGCAGGGACGTGCTTCTATGGGTGAAATACGATTGTCTGTCTTCTAGCTCTCTCTCCCCCATGGGCTGTCCCTTCCTCAGGGTCAGCATCACCATGTAGCATCCAGAGCTCCCTTAAATACAGATGGACTAGAAGGCTCCAATTCATCGTGATAGAAAAAGAGACGGGAAAGGAGATAGGCACGTACCCCTTACTGAGCTGGGACACTGTGCCAGGGGTCTGCTGTTATGATTTAATGTGCACAACAAGCCTGCAAGGTCATAGTATCCCACTCACCCGTGTGTGGGTCAAGACTTAAAAGGAACTTTCCCAAGGTCACGACAGCCAATACTTGGTGAAGCCAGGGTTCAAAGTCAAACACATCTAATGATGAAAACCTTGTGTCCTTCCCCTTATATTGGAATGCCTTCCACAGCCCCCAGATCTACACTCTCCCCCTGTACTACCTCACACATCAAAAATTTTTAAAAAGCAAACCAGGACTTCCCTGATGGTGCAGTGGTTAAGAATCCACCTGCTAATGCAGTGGACACGGGTCCGGGAAGATCCCACATGCCGCGGTGCAACTAAGCCCCTGTGCCACAACTACTGAGCCTGCGCTGTAGAGCCCGTGCTCCGCAACAAGAGAAGCCACCGCAATGAGAAGCCTGCGCACCGCAACGAAGAGTAGCCCCCGCTCGCCGCAACTAGAGAAAGCCCGCGTGCAGCAACGAAGACCCAACACAGCCAAAAACAGTCAATAAATTTATTTAAAAAAAAAAGCAAACCAGGTGTTAATTTCTTAAAAATTTTATTTAAAGTGGAGAAGCACTGTTTACAGAAACTGTCAGGGGACTTATGGACTCTGGTAAAGCTAAATTGAAAAGGAAGACACTTTTATAGCACCTCATCCTCCTGTGATCTCAACAACCTGATCCCAGGCAGGGAACTCGATGTGCTGTAGCACCAGTGACCAGGCAATTCGTTTCCTAGCCTGTTTTCTGCATAAAACTTTGGACTCAGGGCTCCTGTCACCCGCAAAATGTGAACATGAAATGTCCTTTTTCGGGTAAGAGAGTGAAGTGAATGATCTTGAGCCACTCACTCTCTTTCACGACCAACCACAAGCTAATTAGGAAAGCAGAGGGCTGGAGTAAAGGAAATTCGAACCATTTAGAAGGGATAACTTAAGGGGTTCCCAGCCCAGAGACCTTCCCTTTTTAGGAATATAAAGAAATTAACTACTGTGTTGGGGGAGGGTAAGATCATGTTTACCCACAAAAGTACTAACATATTACCTTCCCTTGCTGGTGACTGAGTTTACATAAACTCATGAGGTAACAGTGGTTGCCAAAGGTTGACCAGAAGCCCTATGCGCAGTCACATACATATCTGAATATGACTTTAAAAAGAAGAGAAACAACAAACTAGTTGTGAATGCAGAGGGTTTGGAAGACATGAACTCTCAAGATGTGAAAAAAGATGAAAACCACTGGGCCTACCTGGAAAGCAGCAGAAGAATCAGGCAAATTTCCTTGACTGAAAATTGTGTGAGATTGAATCGCTTTTGGAGGAGCTGAGTGGTCAGAAAGACACATGTTCTTTCACAAGTAGGTATCTCTGGATCGTGAGATGGAGAAACCAGTAAGGACATTCTCAACAGTGAACAAGACAGAGGTGTCTGTTCATTCCTCACCGGGGGCCCCGTCTCTCTATTTGCCCCACCTGGTGACAGCCCCTGCTCAGGGAGACATTACCTCTACCAAGGCTACTCGTTCTGAAAGGGGGATATAACGTGTATTGGAACAAACTTTATAGTTCACATATGCTGGGTCACAGATGCCCTATAAACCAGTGACAACTAACGAGGTGAAAGTGACTGAACTATTACCAAAAAACTGGTTGCAAAGGTATCTGAACACTCTTTTTGCAGTGGAGGTCTTGCCTACGTTTTCCCACATTTACAGAGTTTGTGGACAGAGGTTTGAGACATGACCGTTTCAAGCAGTGACTCTGAGATAGAGTTTCATGAAATCCCTTAGGCACGTGAGGCACTGTCACGTGACGGATGTGGACTTGATAAACTGGTACTGGCTCCTTCAGATGCTGAACCAATATCATGCCAGAGTTCTGTGGGGACACGTACATAGAGAATAATGGACCAGATGTCCACAGTTTCAAGAAAAGCTGGCCTGGAATGGAGGATGCATTTCAGACAGGTCGGGGGCTCGGGAATGCTGAATCAGCAGCCATACAGTTACTGAGTTCTATGCATGGAAATATGCCACCATCCAAACCGTCCCTCACCGCTGCCATAGTTGTCCGAAATGAAGCCATAAATACACTAAACTGCACCATCCTCTCTGTCCCCTCTTCCTCAATGCTCTATCTTGGACCACACACCGAAGCATATTAATATGTCCCTACCAGCATTTAACAAGGACTGCAAATTCTAGGTCAGCCTTCCTGTTAGAGATGCAGGACCTGCACAAGATTTCCAAATAGGTGGCGGCAACAAAGAGACGTTCATCTTCACCCAATGAAAGAAATTCAAATTGAAGAATGAGACCTGTTTTTTTTTTCCTCACATATTAGATTAACAAAGATTTTAAGATAATAACAATAATCATAA
The DNA here is from genome assembly GCF_000442215.2 of Lipotes vexillifer. Taxonomy (NCBI): domain Eukaryota; kingdom Metazoa; phylum Chordata; class Mammalia; order Artiodactyla; family Lipotidae; genus Lipotes; species Lipotes vexillifer. Next base: position 182,908 of record NW_006799055.1, on the reverse strand, counting down.
TAATAGTTTCAATATAGGTGAAGGTGTGCA
>NW_006799055.1:164476-182796 GCF_000442215.2 Lipotes vexillifer | reverse complement strand
AAGGAATTCATACATTCACTGCTGGGAGGAGTGTAAATTCAAGCACATGATAATAATTATTATCCAAGTAGATATATTTTGACCAACACTAATTCCACTTGTAGCAATTCATTCTACAGATCCCCTTACTGAAGCGGGAAAAGGTATATACAAACATATCTTTGCAGCACTGCCAGCCATAGCAAAAATTATATCAGTAGAGGAATAGTGAAATAAATGATACACCTGTGAGGTAGAATATTATGCAGCTCTTAAAAAGGGTCTAAGCCTATGATATTTATTGGTATTTATCACATGATCTTATTTGTAAAACAAAAATACACATGTTTGCATATGTATAAAAGTTTTGAAGACCATACACGGAACCAGTTCTATCTTTGGAGAATGGAACTTACGGGCAAGGGTGAGAATGAGGACTTTTAAGTTTTTATTTTACAAACTTCAGTATTGTTTGAATATTTAAGATGAGCGTAAATTGCTATTATGGCATAGCCTGTGAGGGGTGCCCTGAGCCCACTGATTGAAGCTAATAATAAAGAAAAAAAAGAGAACAGGCCTCAACTATGATAATGAGTCTATCAAGAAATAAAAAGGAACTTCCCTGGTGGTCCAGTGGTAAAAAATCCGCCTTCCAATGCAGGGGACGCAGGTTCGATCTCTGGTCGGGGAGCTAAAATCCTACATGCCTCGGGGCAACTAAGCCCGCGAGCCACAACTCCTGAGCCTGCACGCCTCAACTAGAGAGAGAAAACCCGCACGCCACAACTAGAGAGAAGCCCGCACACTGCAATTAAAGATCCCACATGCCTTGACAAAGACCCTGCATGCCGCAACTAAGACCCGACCCAGGCAAAAAATAAATAAGTAAATAAAATTAAAAAAAAAAAAAAAAAGGGGGGACTTCCCTGGCGGTCCAGTGGTTAAGACTTCGCCTTCCAGTGCAGGGGGTGTGGGTTCAATCCCTGGTCGGGGAGCTAAGATCCCACATGCCTCGTGGCCAAAAAAGAAAAAACAAAACATAAAACAGAAGCAATATTGTAACAAATTCAGTAAGTACTTTAAAAATGGTCCACATTAAAAAAAATTAAAGGGACTTCCCTGGTGGCGCAGTGGTTAAGACTCTAAGCTCCCAATGCAGGGGGCCCGGGTTCGATCCCTGGTCAGGGAACTAGATCCCACTAAAAGTTCGTATGCCACAACTAAGGAGCCAGCAAGTTGCAACTAAGAAGCCAGTGAGCCGCAACTAAGGGGCCCTTGAGCTGCAACTAAGGAGCCCTCCTGCCACAACCAAATAAATAAATAAATAATTTAAAAAATAATAATAAATAAAATTTTTTTAAATTAAAAAAGGTATATTTTCACACAGAAATCCTAGGCACAATGGTTGTTCCACTGTTACAGGAATGTTTGATTTGAAGATGCAGAACACCCATGCTGAAACTGAATTCTCATAACAACTACCATGAGGGTCTAGCTATGTGCCCAGAATTACTATGCTAGGTAATACATGCTTGTACATGTATGCATATTCAGCTAAACTTGTTTCTGAATATAAAATTCACACATGCCCACTGTAAAAACAGAAAAATTTACAAAACAGAAATTTAAACTCCCTCATAATTTTGACTTCCAGAGATAACTACTATAGCCATCTATATGTGACTACAGCGTCTTTTATGCATGTCCAAAAAACTATATATTTTCAAAAATGGGATAATGGTTTTACAACTTTTCTTTCCAAATAATAGTACTGCAAGTATCTTTCCATATCAGTAGATCTAGGTCTATCTCATTCTTCTTAATGGCCGCATAGCATTCCATTCTACTGATACATCATAATTTAAAAAAAATCAATCACCTATTAGATATTTAAGTGTTTCTAAATTTTTGGTTGATAAGATTGCAATCAACCGTCCATGCATATGAATCTTTGCACATATGAGTATCTACATAGATATGCTCCTAGAAGTAGAATATAGCTTGATAGAAGGGGACATATATTCTTTTAAATCCTCATTAAAGCCTGTGAGATAGGTATGACTTCCTCCCATTTTTACAGAAAAGGCAACTGAGGCTCAGAATGGCTTAACACCTTTGTCAGTAAGTGGCTGAACTTCAGACACAGGTCCAGCTGAGTCCAAAACATGTACTCCTTCTACTACACTACATGGACTCACACTCAGGAGAGAGTGAAGGATTGAACAGAGGTGGGGAGTCCAATACACCTTGGGATACACCTTGGGATGTCCCGAGCCAGGAGGGGCTGGGATTGGAGCACGAGGGACATCTGTGCTCCCACAGCCTGGAGATTTCACAGTACTGTGGTGCGCTCTGACATGTCTCTATGTCAGGGCTTCCCAGTATTTTAAATCCGTGACAGAACCACAGGGTTTCTTCTGTACCAGTGTCTTTGATTACATAATTCTCAGTAAGAAAAACATTCCACCTTGTGACCCGGCATGCACGCACGCATGTGCAACTGCAACAGAAGTGTCATGACACAATACTTAACGTTTGCTATATGCAAAGCATTGTGAAATTTTCTCTTTCATTAAAGAAATAATGCTGGTCAAAACCCCCAGTATGAAAACTCTGCACTATATCCTGGACAAGATCATCTCTATTCCCCAGGTGGGTGGGCAGAAAAAAAAAAAAGAAAGTCCATCCAAATTCCTCATTCTGTATTCAAGTTCCTTAATGAACTGCTCCCCTTTCACCTACTCAGTCTCAGCACTTCACAAGTCTTCAGTCAAATCACACCCTACCGTCTAGGCCAGGTTCAGTCCTGCCTCTCATTTTATCCTCACAGGGCTCACCTTTTGGGGGAAAGCTGTTTTCTCTAACCTCTAGGTTATCAATCCAAGGAGTAAGATTCCTTAGAAGCCCAGCTGAAGCACAACCTGCCCTGGACGTTCTGCCCCACACGGATCTCTTTCTTTTCTATCTCTGAGAACTTAATACCTGAGCCTGTATGTTGTGACACAGATCCTGTCCTGCACTGTGCCATGTGAGAGATCAGGCCTCGTCAACGAGACCGTATGCATTCTGGTGGCCGTGTCTGACTGACAGATTGATTAACATGATTGACGTAATGCCTCATTCTATCTGGAAAGGATATGGGGTACCTCATGATAACAACCTGTCACAGCATAAAAATATAACAGAAATATGAATTAGGAACCTGGACCAGGAAAAACTTAAATAAGAGAAGTCCAAGGCCGAGGCAAGGAAGAAAAGAACATAAACTTTTGGATCATGAAGGTCCACATAAACGTTACAGTTGAATCCTGATTCAGCCTGAAAGCTTCCTGACCATCAAAGGCAAAAGGGGATTAAAGACATACATACAGAACAAATGTACAAAAGAGAGAGCCCAGAAACAAATCCTTGCATAAATGGTCAAATTATCTTGAACAAGGGAGCCAAGACTACTTAATGGGGAAAGAACAGTCACTTCAACAAATGGTGTTAGGAAAACAATATTCACATTCAAAAGAATGAAATTGGACCCTTACCTTATGCCATAACAAAAATTAACTCAAAATGGATTAAAGACCTAAATGTGAGACCTAAAACTATAAAATTCCTAGAGAAAAACACAGGAAAAAGCTTCATAACATTGGACTTCTTGGATATGCCACCAAAAAAAAAAAAAAAAGCACAGGCAAGAAAAGCAAAAATGTATTATCAAACTCATGACTTCTGTACATCAAAGGACACAATCAAGAGAGTGAAAAGCCAATCATCTGCAAATCACATATGCAGTAAGGGGTCAATATTCAGAATAAGGAACTCCTACGACTCAACAATAAAATTCAAATAATCTGATTTAAAAATGGGCAAAAGACTTAAATAGACACTTCTCCAAAGATAATACATAAATGGTCAACAAGCATATGAAAAGACACTCAGATGCTCAACATTACTAATCATCAGAGAGATGCAAATCAAAACCACAATGAGGGGCTTCGCTGGTGGCGCAGTGGTTAAGAGTCCACCTGCTAATGCAGGGGACATGGGTTCAAGCCCTGGTCTGGGACGATCCCCACATGCTGCAGAGCAACTAAGCCCGTGCGCCACAACTACTGAGCCTGCGCTCTAGCGTCTGCGAGCCAAAACTACTGAGCCCACATGCTACAACTACTGAAGCCCGTGAGCCTGGTGCCCGTGCTCTGCAACAGGAGAAGCCACTGCAGTGAGAGGCCCACATACCGCAGTGAAGAGTAGCCCCCGCTCACCACAACTAGAGAGAGTCTGCATGCAGCAGCGAAGGCCCAGGGCAGCCAAAAAATAAAATAAATTGAAAAAAGAAAAAAAGAACCAGCCATCCTGAATTCCTGACTCACACAGATACTGTAACAGATAATAAAATGAAATTGGTGCAGCCACTATGGAGAACAGCATGGAGGTTCCTTAAAAAACTAAAAAAAGAGTTATCATATGATCTAGCAATCCTACTCCTGGGCATATATGCGGAAAAGATAAAACAAACAAACAAACAAAACCCCACAATGAATATCACCTCCCACCTGTTAGGATGATTACGATCCCCTCTCCCCCACCAAAAGAAAAAAGAACCGCTCCCAGCCCTCCACAAAAAAAACCCCGGAAAATAACAAGTGTTGACGAGGATGTGGAGAAACTGGAACCCTTGTGCACAGCTGGTGAGAGCGTAAAATGGTGCGGTCACCATGGAAAACATGTGACCCAGCAATCCCACTTCTGGGTATACATCCAAAAGAACTGAAAGCAGTATCTCAGGGAAATATCTTCACTCCCATGTTCACAACAGAATTATTCACTGTAGCCAAAAGGTGGAAGCAACCCAAATGTCCATAAACAAAATGTGATATATCTATACAATGGAAGAGTATTCAGCCTTAAAAAGGGAGGTATTCTGACACATACTACAACATGGATGAACCTTGAGGACATCATGCTGAATGAAATGTCAGTCACAAAAAGACAAATACTGTATAATTCCACTTATCTAAAATATAATAAGGTATCTAAAATAGTCAAAATCATAGAAACAGAAAGTAGAATGGTGGCTGCTAGGGGCTGGGGCAGGGGGAAATGGGCAGTTGCTGTTTACACAGATATCACAAAGTTTCAGTTCTGCAAGATGATAAAGTTCTGAACATCCACTGCAGAGCGACGTGAATATACTTAACACTACTTAAATTGTACACTTAAACGTGGTTAAGATGGCAAATTCGGTTATGTATATTTTACCACAATTGAAAAAAGAAAGGTAAAACGTGAGACATGGTCAGTTACATAATTTTCTTATCAGATAGAATCATACACTTTCTCAGGGATATAAGGTTTTTCCTAATACCAAATTCTAAAAGAATCATAAGTCCCTTCCCATCTGGTCTATAGCTGCGATTACCCATAGTAAAAACAGCTGCAGTTACCTCCTTAGCTGAGGAATTTGCTGTCGTTTGTCTCCAACCCTTTGTGAAACCTTTTCACTCCTCTTTGGGTTTCCTCGTCCGTCCTCCCTCTTGGCTTGGCAGTGTATTCATCCTTTCCTTGGCCCTAGGACCGGTGACATTCACCCCTGTATTCAACCTGGGTTCCCTCTCCCTGTACCTCCAGGCAAGGTGCCCAAGTCTGGGGCCCTACTTGCATGAAGGGGTAGATTTCACAAAAATGACAGAAAAAACAATGTTCTAGACCACTTTCCTACAGCAATTATATATATAATTTATTTCTTATAATGCCCTTTAATTAAAGCCAAGGGCAGAATATCAAAGTGCAAATCAGCAGTGAGGATAATTCTTTAGTGGGGCCAAAATAATATGCAAAGATTTGTGTTTTAAAGTCCCTCTTCTCTAAAGAAAACACTTCTTTTAAGCCCTGAGATACTCTCTCCTTCCGTGCCATCTCTGTACATTTTACTGAGTTCTTGCATTGCAGCTGTTTGTATCATTTTGTTTTTCCTGTTACACTGTGAGCTCCATGAAGGCAGGAAATATATCTTATTCATCTCTGTATCTCTAATATTAAGTAAATAAAAGGGTATGTTTAATGTTGGCTGTGCTCTTTATATAAAAATGTGTTAATTTTATTATAGGCTACACCACTGAGTCATGCTGTACACTCATTAAGCGTAGACATTAATCAATGTGAAAGATAACAGATACACCTATAAAATACATTTTAAAAGTAATAGAGGAGATGCTTACACCTAAAAGAAAAATGACACCAGAAAAGGCCACTTAAAATGAATTCACATGAATGGGGGTTAAATTTTGCAATAAAACTTTCAGAGAAAAAAGGTTTAATTAATGAAACTAAATATTATGAAAATGTTTATTTCATTTTATGTTGATCAAAATTTAGGTTTAATTTCAAAAACATGCCAGTTCTTAGAAAAACAAAGTGAATAAACTACTGACTTTTGGGGTGTATTTTTCTGATAAAATACTTGCTAGCACAATACAGCACTCTTTTTGTTTTTTGGCTGTGTTGGGTCTTCATTGCTGCGCGCAGGTTTTCTCTAGTTGCGGCGAGCAGGGTCTACTCTTCGTTGCAGTGCGCGGGCTTCTAATTGCAGTGGCTTCTCTTGTTGCTGGACCACAGGCTCTAGGCACGCGGCTTCAGTAGTTGCAGCACACGGGCTCCATAGTTGCAGCACACGGGCTCAGTAGTTGTGGCATGTGGGCTCTAGAGCGCAGGCTCAGTAGTTGTGGCGCACGGGCTTAGCTGCTCAGCGGCTTGTGGGATCTTCCCAGACCAGGGCTCAAACCCGTGTCCCCTGCATTGGCAGGCGGATTCTTAACCACCATGCCATCAGGAAAGTCCCGACATCTCTTTTCCTATACATCTTTGTTTTCCTATAGTTAGTAGTTATCTTTTCTGCTTTCATTTATTTAGATTTCGATGTGCCTATCACCAATTTTCACTTTACTCTCCAAGAGAACTGTAAACCTGCTCTCATGTCTCAGGCTACTCTGGTTCCTTCTGAACCCCTGTCCACGGTCCAAATTCATTGCTAAGCCTGCTGCTTGACTGTAGTTTTGGGCTTCTTTTTACCATCATTTCTCTCTTTTCCGCCTCCTGGATCCTCCGTGTTCCCTGTTCTCTTATGTTTGTGAAGTATATTTTCTAGAAACCTCCTGTGGAAGGATGCATGGGTGGTAAATTTTTTGAGACTGTGTTTTAATCAATACTTGAATTTGACTGACATGTTGGAAATCATCTTCCCTCAGAATGTTACAGGTATTTCTCCATTGTCTTGTGGTTTCCAACACTACTTTAAAGAAGTGGAGTTATTTTCTGTCTTGATCCTTTTATCTCCTTACCCCTTCCCAGTCACACTCAAAGCTCTTAGAAACCTCCTCTATTTCTGGTCTAAATTTCATTATGATGTGTTTGGTTATGGAACTTTTAGAAATGTAAGCTTTCTATTGAAGAATAATACACTTACAGAAGAGAGCACAAGTCATAAATATCAACTTGATGAATTTCTACAGAATGAACAAACATACTGTGTAACTGGCACTTAGATAGAGAAACGGACCACTACCAAGAGCATGCTTCCAGCCACTACCTGCCCTAGTGGTATCCACCATCCTAATTTCTAACACCATAGATCGGCTTGCCTGTTTGAATTTTTGTATAAATGAAATCATGTGATATGTATTCTTTTGCTACTGGTCTCTTTTATTCACCATTAACTTTGTGAGATTCATCTATGCCAGCATGTTGTGGTAATTCACTCATTCTTTTTTCTTTTTTTTTTTTTGCCATACGCAGGCCTCTCACTGCTGTGGCCTCTCCCGCTGCGGAGCACAGGCTCTGGATGAGCAGGCTCAGTGGCCATGGCTCATGGGCCCAGCCGCTCCACGGCATGTGGGATCCTCCCGGACCGGGGCACAAACCCGTGTCCCCTGCATCGGCAGGTGGACTCTCAACCACTGCACCACCAGAGAAGCCCAATTCACTCATTCTTGTTCCATTATACGAACATACTAAACTTAGTTTATCCAGCTTTAATGCTGATGGATCCTTGATTATTTCACTTTTTGGCTATTACAGATGGTGTTGTTATAAAGATAAACATGGCCTTTGATGAACAGATGTATGTACTTGTTGGCTGGTGTGGTACTCTTGTTCACTTTTTGGCTGGGGACTCTGAATTTTTTGATCTGAATATTTACTTTTTCAGTTTAGAGAAATTTTCTGGAATTATTTCTTTGATAACTTATTCCCCTTCTTTTTTCTTTTCTGTTTATTTTTTTCTTTCTGGTTCTCTGTTAACCTCTTGCATTGATCCTCTAATGGTCATAACTGTTCTCTCACATTTTCCAGGAGAACACACCTCAACTTTATTTTCCAATATTTCTATTTCTTTTTAATCTTATCAAATTTTTAATCTTTAAGAAACTGAAAAAAATTTTTTTTCCTGCTTTTAAAAACAGCAAGCTGACCTTGTTTCATTGTTACAATCTTCTCTTTTTTAAAAAATTAAAACAAAAAAAATTTTTTTTCTTATGTTCTCTGTACTATCTTGCTTTCAGTTCATTTTTTCCTGTTTGCATTCATCTCCTTTTTGGCTGGGCAGCTTTCCTCAGATGTATGGTGATCCTTGGCTGCCTCATCATATTTAAGAATGAGGCATTTAAAGACCAGAGGGATAACATATGTGAGGGAGTGCTTTTTGTAGGGTGATGAGAGTGCCACATACGCTATAGGGGGATAATCAAATGTCATTTTATAGATCTTTTCTCTTTGGCAGGTGAGCTTCCTCAGAAAGAAATCCTCCAGGGACTTCCCTGGTGGTGCAGTGGATGAGGTGCCACGCTCCCAATGCAGGGGGCCTGGGTTTGATCCCTGGTCAGGGAACTAGATCCCACATGCATGCTGCAACTAAGAGTTCGCATGCCACAACTCACGAGCCCACATGCTGCAACTAAGGAGCTGGTGAGCTGCAACTAAGACCCGGTGCAACCAAATAAATAAACAAATATTAAAAAAAAAAAAAAAGAAGAAGAAGAAAGAAATCCTCCAACCTGGGCTCCAAGCAGTAGAAAGGGTTGAGAGATCTCACCATTCAGTATGAAATTTTTCTTAATTTCCATGTTTCCTAGTAAGATAAATCATCCCTGTTCTCAGCAGTGCTTGGTATTCCTGAGTCTAGAGCAGCACTGTCCAATGGTAGCCACTAGCCACACGTGGCTATTTAAATTAATTGAAATTAAATGAGAAATTCAGTTCCTCGGTCACACTGGCCACAACGACCATTGAGAGACTTGATGATAGACGATGCTGATATAAAACACTTCCATCATCACAGAAAGTCTATTAGGCAGTGCTGGAGGGTAAACCTCATGTTTTGTGTTTAGCGAGAAGCAGTTTCCTAACTCTACTGCTCGATAAGCGTATCTCAAAGCTTGATTACTTTTTAAATAATTTAAAAATTTACAGTAATTCTTTAATTTTCAACCTCACCAAAAACCCAGCTTCAGAGGTACTCGAAGGCCCCCATTTCTTGAAATTGGACTTAACCACTCCCCACTCCAGCAAACACACTTGCAGGCAGTAGGTGTCCGCTTTCTACTGTTAATTACCATTTATCCGTCTGTCTTCCATCTTCCAAAACATGTTTATACCTATCCTGCTCCTCTACTATCACTCTAATGGGTTTTAGGAAGGGAACAGAAATTAACATGTTCAGCCTCTGCCATGGTAAATCTGAAGTCCTCCGAAGGATGTTCTTAACGTAACTAACGGCACAGTGAGTGGGTAACACAGCAGTCTGTTGTTCAGCTTTGTCAAGCAGACTCTCCCCAAGGTTTGCTCCAAAATGTTACAGTTTTCATAAAATTTTATCATCTTTGATTTTTTAAACATTCTGTTGCCTTATTCTTTTTCCCAGGATTATTTGAGAACTTACTGCAGTAAGACACTGCTCTAGTTATTTTCTTTATCCTTTCATTTCATGAAAAACATTGTTGCTAAACCTTCTTTTTTAATTTTATTTACTTATTTTCTTTATGTTTTTGGCTGCGTCATGTCTTAGTTGCAGCACGCGGGGTCTTCTTTGAGGCATGGGCTCTTTGTTGCAGTGCTGGGCTTCTTTCTAGTTGTGGTGTGAGGGTTTTCTCTCTCTAGTTGTGGCGCACGGGCTTCAGGCACATGGGCTCTGTAGTTTGCAGCACGCGGGCTCTCTTGTTGAGGTGCACAAGCTCAACAGTTGCGGCGCGCAGGGCTTAGTTGCCCCACGGCATGTGGGATCTTAGTTCCCTGACCAAGGATCGAACCCGCATCCCCTGCATTGGAAGGTGGATTATTTACCACTGGACCACCAGGGAAGTCCCTGCTAAACATTCTTAGTGAAAGTTTAATAATTATGTATGGTGCCAAAACCTAGGGAACCTAATATAGGGCAAGGTTATATATATATATATATATTTTTAAAATGTTTATTTGTTTATTTTGGCTGAGCCGGGTCTTAGTTGCGGCACGCGGGATGTTTTAGTTGCGGCATGCACGCGGGATCTAGTTCCCCGACCAGGGATCCAACCCAGGCCCTCTGCATTGGAGGCACGCAGTCTTACCCACTGGACCACCAGGGAAGTCCCATAGGGCAAGGTTGTTTTCATCTGACTAAATATTAGTGTCTTTTACCCACAGCTTGAAGCAGAGCAATCCAGCTGAGCCCATCCTATACAAGCTAGACCTTGGTCAACCTTAAGACTTGTGAGTATGAGAATAAATACATGGTGATATAAACCACTGTGTTTGGGGTGATTTGTTGCAAGACATTATCATTGCAATAGCTGTCTAATACCATAGGATAAGGTTCTTTACAAACAGGACTCTAGCATTTAGAAAAATAAATAAATAAAGGCACCTATGTTTAGGAGAAAGTAAACATTCTCACTCTACAATGGAAAGCCCTTTCTCATCATTTGTTGTATTTCATCTAAAGGCGTTCTCCTAACAGAACTTGCGACGGGAACACCATTATATTTCAGGGTTCTAAATCGTGACATAAGCACCTGTCATGGGGAAACTGTGACATCACGAATATTTTTTTCTTTCCACTAAGAAGGATATTTTATTAATAAGCAGTGACTAGTGTGCAAATTACATGAAGATCTGTGTGCCTCTTTCCCAAAAGATAAATTATATGCATTGTAACAAAACAGAGAATATGTACTGTTTGCAAAATTCCTATGAGAGAAGTCGTTCTTTGCCCAGAACTATGCTAGCTTGCTCCTCAGTGTTGGCACTGGGTTATAAGATGTCACTCACAGGACCTGGAGTTGTTGCCCCAGGGGACGTATAAAAGAGTCCGAACATCTCTCCCAGGGAAGCAGCTGCCCACAGAGCTGTGCTGTGAATTGTGGACTAGGTCCTCATGGGCCCTAAGACTAAATGAACCACTGTTTTGCAAGTGCTGACCTTGGGCAGCAAAGGCCATTGTGCAGAGAGCTGGAAGAGGTCACTATGAAGTGTCCCTAATAGTAAATAAAGGGGACAGTGTGAGCCCCTTTGGCTGCTTTCTCTTTTGGTATCCCGAAATTTTCATTTTATTGAAATCAGAAGAACTGGAGAAAGCTCTGGCCAGACTGGGGCAGTACCCTTGTATTTGGCGGATCCCAAAACAACACTTCAGGAATAAGCACTAATTTGTAAAGCATGTGAGCTTAGACGATTTTACAAGTTAATATTCATATTTACTAGAAAGACTCTAAATGGAATATGTGTGTATACTATTTAAAAATCTCACGTTTTCTTTAAAATACTAAACTGTAACTGATTACAGAGAAAAGGGTTAATACTAGTCCTGTTATGACTATAGGGACCCGTGATCCTTTTAGGAAGTCATGCATGTTCATTTGTCCGTATGTTCATTCATATATGTAAATAGCCACAGAGCTCTGACCTTGAGCTAAGCACTATGTAAACTGCTAGGGACACAAGGTGGGGGGGGGGTGGCCTTCACAGGGCTTATGTAAAGTCTAAGGAGGACAGCAAACAATTATAAGCTATTATAACAAGTGTAATAAGTCTGTGGCTGAGTGTGATGAGAGCACACGGTTTCCCTAATAGGATGGGGGAGGGACGTCAAGGCCAGAAAATCTAAATTGAATCCTGGGGTCTTTCGTGTTTCCTTGGCTTAGGGAGCCTCTTTCTGTAACTACCTATCACTTACTTGTCTTCTTTGTTCAGCTCACCACCCACCAAAGGAATCGCTCCCATCCTAGGGATCCTTTGATGACACACCTAGGCCACCTCTTCTTTTGCCAGAGTATCTGCCATGTCTAGGTGTGCCTGGCTTCAGTACCATATTTATTCTGTCACTGCTTCTCAAGCACAGGCATTACTCCTGAGAAGAAATTTTATACTGCAAGTTCATGCTATATGAAATATGTTTATAACTTTGCAAGTTCTGTAAATGCACATTTCATGTATTAAGTTTACTAAGAAGTAGAAATACCTGCACTTTTAAAACTGAGAAAATAAACTAGTTGGTGGAAGACAAGTAATTCTAGACACATCTGATAGATTTTAAAAAGTGCAGGTACTTTAAGTGGCACTACCCTGGCATGTGCTCATTGTAGACTGCATGTAAAACAGTCCAACAGGCGTTAGGAGACAGATGTTTGCCAAACGCTTAGCCCCCAGGGCGAAAACATGAACAAAATATAGAGCCTATTTCCCCTGATATCAGCAACTGAAGAAAGCATTTTACTATCCACTTTCATGATTTCTAAAAACAATTTCAAAAATTTATTGAATACTCACTATATGCCAAGCAGTACCAGATAGGGTGATAAAAGATCAACAGGGCTTCCCTGGTGGCGCAGTGGTTGAGAGTCCGCCTGCCGATGCAGGGGATACGGGTTCGTGCCCCGGTCTGGGAAGATCCCACATGCCGTGGAGCGGCTGGGCCCGTGAGCCATGGCCGCTGAGCCTGCTCGTCCGGAGCCTGTGCTCCACAATGGGAGAGGCCACAACAGTGAGAGGCCCACATACCGCAAAAAAAAAAAAAAAAAAAAAAAAAAAAAAAAAAGATCAACAAACCCTTGATGTATAAATCAATCTCCTTAATTTATCAGAGTCATGGCTGAAGAAAGTCTAGAACTGATTTCGTCCGTCTCAAGTCTTGCTTTTTCTTTTGGGTTTAAAAGACTCATCGAATGGAACTGAACCAAGTCAGCTGTTCTTACGAACGTACTGAAACTGACTGCTAAGTCCTGGTGATTCTTCTGCCCTATACAGTCGCAAAGTTGGCTTCTCCCCTTTATCTTTGGCACCATTTTCCTTCAGGCCTACAGAATTTGTCATCTGAACTCTACTATAATTTCTTATGAACTAATCTTTCCACCATAATTTTGCCCGTTTCTAATCCATTCTTGTTAAACTGCTGCTAATGTGATCACCTAAAACACAGAAGGTGTGTGGAATCCTTCAGTCACCCTGATGCCCTCGGGATACAGCCTAGGCACTCCTGCACGGCTCACGGCTTCTCTCGCCTCACCTCCGTCATTCCCCTCCCATAAGCATTCCGCGTTCCAGTCACACGTAATCACTAGCAATTTTTTTTTTAAACATCTTTATTGGGGTATAATTGAAAAGCCCCAAGTTTCCTCCTGCCTTGGTGTCTGTGTCACAGTCTCATCCTAGATAGCTCCCCCTCACATTCTCCCAGCCCCTGCCCATGGCCCCCAATTAATTAACTTTTCCCTCCAATTTTTTTATTTTGGAAAACTTCACAAAGTTTAGTACAATAAACACCTACATATCCTTCATCTGCATTCATCAGTTGTTAACATTTTGCCACATTTGTGTTCCTTTGTTCATTTGTTTCCCATGCATGCTTACTTTTGCCAAATCATTTGAAAGTTAAGTTGCAGACATTAGGACACTTTACTCTTAAATTGTTCAGCATGTATCTCCTAAAAATAGGGCATTCTCTTACATAACCACAACACAATGATCACACTCAGGAAATTTAACATTAAAATACTAAAATCTAATTGGAATACACAGTCAATATTCAAATTTCTCACAATTCCCCAACTGGCTGACTATTATTTATCATTCAAGACTAAGCGCGAATCAATTATACGCCAATAAAAATAAAAATAAAAAGATTAAGCTTTAGAAAAAGGACATGCCTTTCTAACACACACACGATGCGTCAGGTGTCTCTCTTCCTTATCTTTACTACCCTTTTCATACTTCTATGGAAGCACTTCCCACGCTACCACATTGTCTATTTCCTTTTTTGTAGTATCTGAAACTCAACTAGACTCATTTCAACTTCTCTTGCACTTCATAAGTACCTGGCGTTTGGTGTTGACTGAACGGATGAATGAATGGTGACATTCGAGATGTTCATTCCACTCTCTCATTATAACTGGTCAATGTGTCTCAGAGCCTCTGGGCACCATTCATGTCTCCTCAATTTCACCTCTTATTTCAAAAGCTGCCACTGGTGCCCAGTCCTGTATAGGCTTCTACCAGCCTTGTAAGCAGATGCGACCTGACAGCACCTTGCTTTGAGCCTGTGCTGTGAACTCCCCTTTCTGGCCCCAGGGTTACACTGGTGTGGGGACAAAGGACTCCACTGGGAACCACTTGGCCTTCAATCTGGCACGCACAATACGGAAACAGGGCAGTGACGGTCTCTAGGGCCACCTCTGACCATTGAGAGACAGGAGCTCAAGGAAAAATGCTTCTCCCACTTCTGACCCCAAGGTGGCCGATTCTCAGATACATTCTGTAAGGTTCCTCAAATGCTCCCACAGGAACAAGTAGCAGATATTCACGTGGTTGCCAGTTTGAAGAGGGTCCACAGATGGGCTTTCTCTCCTTGCTGGGGTGGGGTCATTCCCCTGTCTCTCACAGCCTGTTCCCCGGGGTCACATTCTCAAACGAGCTGGCTGCATCCAAGTCTTTGGGGCAGTCTCCGCTTTCAGGAGAGCCCAGACTGACACGGTGTGGTAAAGAGACAAGAACACAGGCTTGGGAGTCAGACAGACTTGAATTTGAATCCCAGTTTGGTCATTCACTAGCTATGATCTTGAGCTGGTAATTTAACTTCTCTCAGTCTCACTTTCTTCAGTTTATAATGAGGATAATAATACTTTGCAGGATTATGATAATTAGAAATTAAAATTTCCTTCCCGGGACTTCCCTGGCAGTCCAGTGGTTAGGACTCCGTGCTTCCACTGCAGGTGGCACAGGTCCGACCCCTGGTCAGGGAACTAAGGTCCTGTATGCTGCGTGGCGTGGCCAAAAAAAAAAAAAGAAATTCCTTCCCTTCCTCATATATGATGTGCGTGTATATGTACATAGATTCCTACAGTAATACTTAAACATAATAAACCATGTTGGGTGTCTGTACAGCCTAGGAACCATCTTCCTCCTTTCCACTTCCCTTAAAACGTACCACCTCTCCCCCTCAGCTCCTTGGGAGTGGGCTCATTGTGCTCACATGTCTACTAGGAAACTTTGTGATCCTCCCCCTCTAGCCATAGCTAATTGGACTGTGAGTAGATTCTTTATCTTAGGAAACTGAACTTTAGAAAAAAAAAAGTTAACCTCTCACATGGCTTTAGCTATAAAATATAAATCCAGGGTCTGTGGATTGGTCATACTCTGCCACGTGGATGAAGACACACAAAAACCTAGTCTACAGAAAGAAGCAAATGTGAAGTGTAGCCCTTCATTATGGTATTTCATGAAGCAGCAGAGACAAGGGACAGAGAGGACGGAGAAAGAACTCTCTGGAGCCTTGATGGCTCCTAATACCAGCGTCCATCCCCTTCTTGAGGCCCAGCTGCATTCTTCTACCTACATCCCTTTTTTCGCATTGGCTACTTTTAATTAGTCATTTTTATTAGCAACCAAAGTTCTAACTAATGCACTGAATAATACCCTGAAAAAACAACGTATACAATTATTTTCAAAAATAACCATCCTAAATTTAGGAAAAGACAAACCACATTTCACAGTACAATGTAACATAGTAAATCAAAATTTCTGGAAGAAATTCTCAATCGGTAGATGAGAAATTTAAGAAAACTAGTATAGCATTAGTATCTCATAGGAATATGTTGTCTTATTTCTACCTAAGATTTTCAAAGCCTTGGGACCTCAGAAGCAGTCTTGATCAAAACCTCTATTCATTACCATAATCTCCATTATCAAACCAGAACGTATAAGGATTATTATGTTTGAAATATTAATCTGTATCTCACAAAATACTCCAGGTTGCTTATACACTTAGTGGGAAATGAGAATTACTCAGAAGAAAAATTTTACTTTCTCAACAGGAGAAGTGTCAGAAAGTTGCAAAGACCTCAGAAAAGGCAGCTTTTGGAAACAGCTGCCACACTCGTCAAAAACCAGGAGACACCAGCAAGTCATCAGAGACAGAATTAGTTACGACAATTTATCGAATCCTTAAGACAGTGAAATTTATTTACACAACAAATTAAAAACAAATTATGTCTTATGCTACTGTTTTTTAACATAGCTTTTTATGATTTTATGTAAATATTTTAAATATTTACATAAATATATGTGCACAGTAGGGAAGAGTAAAAATTGTATAATGTGATTTTATAGACTAATAAAATTTGCATTGGATTCCACATTTTTCAGGGTTACCTTTTTCCCATGGTTTCATCTTTATTTTTATACAAGCAGTGTTCTAATGGAAATAAGTCCCCCAGTCCTAGTAAAAAAAATCCTTTGGTTGCCGCACATCAATCTAAATAAAGTAATCTCTAAGAATTTAATTCTAAACATAATCATAGTGATCTTCAACACAAGTTCTGGGGCTAGAAAGGTAATGCCTAGTCTGTATTATTTTGTGCTGTTATTTTTTATGTATGTGTCTGGAGGGCAAAGATCATGCTTTTATCTCCTGTATGTGCCCAATGCCTAGCTTTGTCTATAGCTGCCCTCCAATAAATGTTGATCAAAGAATCCTAGATTTATAGATTCACCTTAGAATTACAAGGGCTTTGGAGGTCATCTAGCCCAATTCTCTACCATCCTACTTCATGAAAAGCCAGTCTTTGCAAAAACATGTCCAGAGAAAAGAATGCCTCTACGCCAAGATAAACAACTTCATTAACCATGACCATAAAGCTAATTGTCACATAATTATTTCTTAAACTGAGTCATACTTCACCTCTTTTTAGTTTTTCACCCATTGGTTCTAGTTCTAACCTAGGGAATTTTGTAGAATACAGTTATGGAAAGAACAGGGGACACTGGGGTGAGTTAGACAAGAAAGAGTTAATCCTCCGTACTGAGAGATGGACTTGAAACTCAGGTCTATCAATCTGGTATGTGTTGAAGAGGTCACTGAGCCTGGAATACTGTTACACCAGTGCCCCAGAGGTTCCTGTGCCTGACTCCCTCCTCTTTTCACACGTCTGGCATATTCTGTGTATGCCTGAGAAGGATGCATACTAAAATTGTAATGACATATATACCTAAATTAGCATCATACAACCTCCCCAAATCGAGCCTATGCAAAAGCTATTAAAAAAAAAAGGATAATGGAGGGAACAAGGATTTGAGCTACTGCTTCTTGCCTTTCCCTTGGAGCCTTCCCAGGCAAATATGGAGCAGAAAGCTTTTCTTGTCAATTCTGACTTGTGGCAATCTGGAAACTTAACCCTTGCTACCTTGATTGCCTGACTATATTTTTCAATGGGAAAAGTAAAAAAAGATAAAATAGTCTAGATACTCTGTTATCTATAATATGATGTGATTCAGTTTATGTTCACTTGGCGAAAGTGAACAGTGCTGAATTTTAAGAACTAGTGTCTATATCTTGCATCTCATTGTTAGCCAAAATTGTGGAGTTTAAAACCATTTGCTCACCAAGATGTCAGCAGGAAAATACAAAAGAGATAACTGAAATGAACACATAATTCACATAAAAAAAATAAACTTTTTTTTTAAGATGAAAAAACATTCAACCTTGCGAGCTTACAGAAACATAAATGAAAACAGCTGAGCTTTCAGCAATAATACTAGTTCTCAGTGAAACACTAAGTCTATCTCTAGCAGCCATGGGCTATGAAATCTTCCTTCCTCCAAAGACATTCTGACAGATACAATCAAGTCTTAGTGTCCCACATATACTCCCAATGTTAAACTTGTTTTAGCTTGGCTGCTATACCAAATTACCATAGACTGGGTGGCTTAGACAGCAAACATTTATTTTTCACGATTCTGGAGACTGAAAGTCCAAGATGAGGATGTCAGCATGATAAATTTCTGGTGGAAGATAGCCATCTTGTATCCTCATAAGGGGAAGAGCAGGG
>NW_006799055.1:155376-164466 GCF_000442215.2 Lipotes vexillifer | reverse complement strand
GGGAAAGAGGAAGCAAGCTCTCTCTTCTCAAAAGGGCACTAATCCCATTAATGAGGGCTCCACCTCCTGACCTAATTACCTCCCAGAGGCCCTACCACCTAATACTATCACATTAAGTAAGATTTAATTTTTTTTAAAAAAATAATTCTTTAGGGGACTTCAGAACTGGGTTTTTTTTTTTTTTTTTTCTGGTACGCGGGCCTCTCACCACTGTGGCCTCTCCTGTTGCAGAGCACAGGCTCCGGAGGCACAGGCCCAGTGGCCACGGCTCACGAGCCCAGCCGCTCTGCGGCATATGGGATCCTCCCAGACCGGGGCACGAACCCGCGTCCCCTACATCGGCAGGCGGACTCTCAACCATTGCACCACCAGGGAAGCCCTCTTTTTTAATATTTATTTATTTTCCTTATTTTTTGGCTGCGTTGGGTCTTAGTTGTGGCACACAGGATCTTCGTTGAGGAACGTGGGATCTTTCATTACGGCACGCGGGCTTCTCTCTAGTTGTGAAGCACAGGTTCCAGAGCGCGTGGGCTCTGTAGTTTGCGGCAGGCAGGCTCTCTCACTGAGGCACATGAGCTCAATAGTTGTGGCGCGCTAGGCTTAGTTGCCCCACGGCATGTGGGATGTTAGTTCCCCGACCAGGGATCGAACCTGCGTCCCCTGCATTGGAAGGCGGATTCTTTATCACTGGACCACCAGGGAAATCCCAAGTAAGATTTAATGTTAAGATTTCAACATATGAATTTTGGGCAGGACACATTTAGTCCATCGCAGAACTACAGGTGTTTTCTGTATCCCCTAGAGCAATGGTTCTCAAAGCGTTATCCTGGACCAGCTTCATTGGTACCACTTGGGAATTTGTTAGAAATGCAAATTCTTGGGCTCCACCTCAGACCTACTTACTGAATCAGAAACTGGCAGTGGGGCACAGCAGTGGATTTTAATAAGCCTCCAGGTGAGTCTGCTACACTGTTAAAGACCACTACTGCAGACTGGATTATGTCCTTGAGGGCAGGGACCAAAACTTGTTGAAAGTTGAAACTGTGGCACATGGTTCATTGTTGAATACATAAATAACCTACAAATTTCCCCAGAAAACTCCGAATCTATAGAGAATTATTTTTTAAAATTAAAATTACCTTTTGAGTACTTCACCAGAAACAGGTGAATCTGTTTCTGGCACCTCTCAGTAGGTGCAGAGTCACTAAACTGTTACATTTCCATCCTTCCTTAGATTAGGATTTCTCACCTTGGTACTACAGGCATTTTGGACCAGATCATTCTTTGTCTGTGGGGGTCTGTCTCTTGCACTGTGTGATGTTCAGCACCATCCTTGGCCTCTGCTCACTAGATGCCAGTAGCACCCACCCAATCATGAGAATCAGAAACATCCCCACACATTGTCAGATGTACCCAGGCGTTGGGGACAAAATCATTCCCTGCTGAGAACCACTGACTTAGATCTTTCCGTATCAACGGAGATGAGGTGCTTGCCTCACTCCAGGGCTGGTTGCTTTCCATGTCTTTAGAAAGGCTAGGGAAGCACACCATGGCCGGGGGGGTGGGAGGTGACTGGGGTGGGGGGACGACACTGCTTTCTCACTGTCATTTACAAAACAATGGACGATTTTACAGGTTAAAGCTCCAATCCCAGTCAGATCGCCAGAGCTTCGATGCTGATTTTCAATGCTTCCTCGAGGAGCAAATGCAAATAATTGGTCCAAATCCTGAAACGATGGAGGTGAGATCAAAGCAGCTGTGTATTCCGTCCGCACCTCTTCAACAACATGGCACGTCAAAGAGGAGTGCTCATAGCTGTGTTTGTGGTAGGCTGCCTACTCTAACACATGGGATCTAAATTTAGATTGCTACACGTGGAGAACCCGACTTTGAAGAAAGTGAATGGAATTCCGTTTCAGAAAGATGGGCGCCTGGAATGCTGTGAAGCCCTGCTGCTGCCTGCTCAAGGAAGGTAAAGTTGAGCTGAGGAAATTTACAGAAACGTCCCCAAGCCCGAGACTCCACGTAACTACTAATAGGAGGCTGAGAAGGAGACTGTGCATAAAAAAGCTAAAAATACCTCCACTTGGAAACAGCAGATTGTGAAAGCGTATGTGACTGACAGTTATGAAATAATTCAGGGCATGACTAGGATGTATATGCATTCATTCACCAAAGTCTCATATTGAAGAAGGCAGGCAGTGCGGTCTGATGGATGACTCCTATTTATGCTTAAGACCTCAGGTGCCCTAAGACTAGATCAGGCCCCTAAGACATGCTCTCACAGCACGGTACCAGAATTCGGAATGATTTATAGTTATTTGTGCGATTACGTGATCGTCCCTCCTTCTTTACACCCCAGAAACTCCACGAGGGCAGGGATTATATTCCACTCATCACTGTAGCTCCAGCGTGTAGCTTAAGAAATATCTGTTGAGTGAGTCAATGAAGAAAGACGGGCTCTCAAAGAAGCTGCAAAGGAAAAAGCTAGAAAGATGGGAGAAGTCCTAGGGCAAAGTAGAATCCTGTGAATGGAAGGAGAGAAAAGTTCCAAGGAGGGCGATCAGCAGTGTCTAATATCACAAAGGCGCAACCGAAGATAAAAGACAGCACACCGGCTATTGGTTCTGGCAAACATGAAGGTTGTTGGCAAGTTAGCAAGAGCTATTTTATCAGCTTTGGGAAGAGAAGTTAATTGTAGTGGGTTGAGGAATCAAACAGGCATCAGGAAGTGGAGATAGCCAATTACCGGCCACTCTTTCAAGGAACTTGAATCTGAAGGGAAGCAGGGCTAGGCCCATGACTAGAAGAAAATGCGGAGTCAAGGGACCGGATTTTCCAAAGAGTGTAAGAGTGTAACATTGGGTGAAACTACTTGAGATAAAGGCCAGTATCAACAAGGAAGTTAGTTAGAATACATTCCTGAAAAGCTGGGACGGATCGGATTAGGCTTAAAGAGGTAGAAGCACATTTCTTCCCCTAAGACAGAAAATGAGGACGATTGGGTGGGTTCTCACGGAAGTAAATTTCTAAGCGTTACAGAGGAGGCTCAGAAAATTCTAGCATCATGCCCTCATTCTCTGCTCCCCAGCCCCTTCTTTTAATGTAAAGCAGGTGACAAAGTCAACTGCAAAGAGAGAGGGTAGTGGTTAACAAGATGAAAGGATTTGGAAAGTGATAAAAATTTGGAATAACTACTTAGACCAGCAGAGGCTGGAGTTCATACATCAGAACTGGCTTCAGGTCACAGTTATATACGTGGTGCAAGAGACAAGAGAGCAAGGTACTGGAAGAAATGAAAGATCAGTACAGCTAAAGCTAGTGTGAGGTGGGAAGCATCTAGAGAAGTGGGTAGGAGCCAGAAAATGACTGGATTTATAGTTCACCCTGAATTCAAATAATTGAAGTGCTTAAGTAGGAAAGTGACAGATTTAAGAAGACTAAGAAATATTTGAGGAAAAAAAAAAGGAAGAAAACCAAGGCATTCTGGAACCAGGGAAGCCAAGAGAAGAGAGTATTTCACAAAGGTGGGAACGGCCAACAACTTGTCTGCAGCTCAGAACGAGGAGGTAACTCTATCCAGTGGTATTAAATCATGGAGGTAGCTGAGATTACCCAGTTTGCATGTGTCGAATGAGAAGAGAAGGACCAGAAGTTTCTTAATGTTACAGATATTAAGTGGGGCAGTGGTGGGAATACACGAAAGGTTTCAAAGGAGACTGGGCAACTGTCCCCAGAGAGGTGGGACAGTGGACTCAGGGAAGCTGAGGGAAGATGTTTCCAAAAGGAAGAATGAATCAGTAACAGTGAGATGGCTGCCAAATATGGGTGACAAGGAAATCTCTGAGGACCCTGTTGAGAGTGAAGTCAGTGAAGCTGCAGGAAAGAGGACAGATTATACTGGGTCGGAGAGTGAGAAGAGAGTGAGAAGTGTGTGTATTCGCAAACAGAGCACAGACCACTCTTCCAAGACCTTTAACTGCAGTTAAGAAAGAATGGGGGAGGGACTTCCCTGGTGGCACAGTGATTAAGAATCCGCCTGCCAATACAGGGGACACAGGTTCGAACCCTGGTCCGTGAAGATCCCACACGCTGCAGAGCAACTAAGCCCGTGCGCCACAACTACTGAGCCTGCACTCTAGAGCCCGCGAGCCACAACTACTGAGCCCATGAGCCACAACTACTGAAGCCCGTGTGCCTAAAGTCCGTGCTCCACAACGAAGAGTAGCCCCCGCTCGCCGCAACTAGAGGAAGCCTGCGTGCAGCAACGAAGACCCAACGCAGCCAAAAATAAAAATTAATTAATTAAAAAAAAAAACGAAAGAAAAAAAAAGGGGAATAGCTGGAAAGCAGCCTGTGGCTGAAGATTGTTTTTAGACAGGAGACTTAAGCATGTTTAAATGTTGGTGGGATGGACTCACAGACCTGAAGAGAAACCTCATTCTTGGAGTCGGTGGGGTCAGGATTTGGCCAACGCATTTAAAGAGGATAGAACTGCCCCCGGGTTGGCTGGAGTAGGTGCTGCTACTACGATGGCAGGGGCTTGACCCTGATGACAGGGAGCAAATCAAGGAGAAAATCTCTGCTTTCCTCTGTTAGTATGTAAACTAGAGGATTCCGAAAGGGTTATGGTTAAGAAGGTTTATAGAAGGCATAAGATCATGAGATTAGTTCCAGAAAAGGAAAGGAAGCAGATTAAGCATTAATGACTGCATGTCAGAGTTAGACCTGACGTGGACATTCTAGTTTGGAGTCAGCCTCCAGAGCACAGTGCATAAGGCTCCACGTAGCAGTGAGAGCAGGAAGTCTCCTAGCCTTGCATTCTGAGGGCAACTACTCAAGCAAATTTTACTACAACAAGGAAGATTTGCTTAGATGTCAAAATGGATTCCTGCATTTACAGAAGCATCTAGCAGTTCTCTTGTTTAAAGAATAGGGGAAAAATCCCACAAACTTAATGTCTGACAGGGTGTCCCCTACACTGCCTGGCCAATATTAATAATATTGCCTGGCTATTAATAATACAGCATTTTCATTCATTTGGTACATTATAGCCATGTGCTTCAAAGTCTAGTAGCTATTTTTCTGCAAATCTACATTTAGGTTGATTCTAGTCAAAAGTAACCTGAGACCTTCACGTTAGAGGTGTCTTTAAAACAAGTGTAGGGACTTCCCTGGTGGCGCAGTGGATAAGACTATGTGCTCCCAATGCAGGGGGCCCTGGTTCCATCCCTGGTCAGGGAACTAGATCTCACATGCATGCCGCAACTAAGTTCGCATGCCACAACTAAGAAGCTGGCAAGCTGCAACTAAGGAGCCAGCCGCTGCAACTAAGACCCCATACAACCAAATAAATAAATAAATAAATAGTTAAAAAAACAAGTGCACATGGGAGAAATGTATTAACTACTGAGGATAAAGACACTTCACTGCTAACTGAGATATAGCTTAAGGATTTTATGTATCCAGTTCATTTATTAACAACTTGTTTAAGCTTTATTAGCTGGTTTTCGACTCTATAACTGTGTTCTTCCTTAATTTACAGGGCAATAAAAATTAAAATAGTAACTGGAAAACCTATTTTGCTTTTCAATAAAGAGTTTATTTTAATAACTTCAGGGGCATTGTGCCCAAAACGTTTTAGCTGTGGAAATAAAAATTCACATTTTTTTCGAATCAATTTTATTGAAGTGATAGATCCTCGAAGGAAATGTATCCAAATGATCAGGGATAGCACGTGCTTAAGATACCAACCACTGCCCTGTGCTTGCAAAGATCTGTTTTTCCTCAATTCCAAGGACTGTTGGTAGTAAATTTCAGTAAGTTTATGATAACTAAGAGTAATCATTTCTACCCTACAGAAAGGTTCTTCTGAGATTTTTCAAGTGTGGTCAGTAGTGGCAATATTCCAGAAATCACATATAAGGAATATCCTTAGGTACACTCAGCAGTTTTTCAAATATGTACTTTTAATATTTGTGAGGGCAATTTATCAAATAGTCCTGATGGTATAAACAACTGTACTCTATGATGCCTCATGATGACAGAAACTGGAGGCAGAAACAGAAGTTGAATGCCTAAATCTGTAATCCAGATTACAGCATAGATCTGTAATCTATGTAAGCTAAAAATATGTAATCCAAAACTCAGCATAGATCACTCAGCAGCAGTAGTTGTAGCAATTCTATTGCAAACTGAGTTAATAAACTCTGACACTTTGGTTAACTAAGGCATAAAATACCATGGTCTCTGAATGGAGCAAATTAAAACGAATGATGATAGCTGTAATAAATGGAGTACATAGTTCTTGCTGAGCACTGCGGTATCTCCTCTACATAGATTATCTTTCATACTCATATTGTTAACCCCACTTCAGAGATGAGAAAACTGTGGCTCAGTAAGATTATGTGAATAGCATAAAATTACAAAGTAAGTGACAGAGTCTGGGACTTGAATCCAAGTATGACTGGGTTCATATTAAGCTTCCTTTTCTGATTTTGTATTAGGTCAATAAACTCACCTGTGGCCCTTTAAAATATTATTTGGCCCTGTGACCTACACAGGCAAGCCGTCGTTTATAAACAACTCACGTCTAAATGCCCTCTCCCCCACTGCCTACTTTCACTATTGGGGCTC
This sequence comes from Lipotes vexillifer, assembly GCF_000442215.2. Lineage (NCBI taxonomy): Eukaryota > Metazoa > Chordata > Mammalia > Artiodactyla > Lipotidae > Lipotes > Lipotes vexillifer. Next base: position 157,830 of record NW_006799055.1, on the reverse strand, counting down.
CTGGTACACTGCCGTGGGAAATGCTATACGCTTAAGAGGTTTTAAATCTGAGGGTTTAAGAAAGGAAGAAGCAGAAAAGCAGGCATAGCCTAGGGGAGGAGGCTCCCAGGGGCAGCTCTCATGTTTATAGGTAACCTGCAGGGCCAAAAATATGTACCCCCAAGCCGCCTGAATATTTCATTTCACTTCATAATACTGCCTGGAATTCTGCCAAATTAGGACTTTATTTGGGCATCATCTCAGTTTTTAATGCACACGCAAATCACCTGGGGATCTTGTTAAAATTAGGAATCTGATTCGGGGGGTCAGGAGACGGGCCTAAGGAGGCTGCGCTTTGAACACGCTCACAGGTGATGCTGATGCTGGGCCTCAGACCACAGTTCTAGTAGCAAAGATGTAGAAAATGTTTGATTTACATTCTCTGGCCGCCTACCATGGCTTCTCACTTGGGGTAAATCTCCTCTGTGCATCATAGTGGGAGGGATGAGTTGAAAATCAGCAAATTAGAACGAGTACCTCACTCTCCTGTATCCTGACAATTAGGTGTGGGCATGTGGCCTGGGTCTAGCCAACCAGAAGCTTCTTTCCAGGGCCATGATTCTTGAGGCCACGTTGCAAAAATGCAAGGACAGTTTAGAAATAATTCCCAGCACGAGTGGCACTGAGAGCTCAGTGTCAGTGGTGCCAGGGGCAGTGTCCTGTTCAGACTGTTCCCTGGCTTGCCCGCCTCTGTTTGGTCATTTCCTGAACACTGTGGAGAGTCTGCCAGTTACGAGTGCCTGGACACTGCCTTCAGCCCATAGGAGGGAAGCTGGGCAGCTATTTGACACAACACATCCCTACTTTCCTTGGGTCAAACTGCAGATTGAGGGGAGAAGCTCAAGTTCTTGATATTCTGAAATTCAAAAATCAGCATTTTGATAAATACTGCACTATCGCAGGAGTCATCAGACTTTTTCTGTAAAGGGCCAGAGAGTAAATGTTTTAGGGATTCTCAGCCACAAATGGTCTCTATTGCAACTACTCAATTCTGCCATTGGAGGGCATAATTAGCCATGGACAATAAATATATAAACAAATGAGCTGTGTGCCAATAAAACTTTATTTGTTTTAAAATAGATTTCTGAATATATATATATTTCTGAATATATATATATACTTTTCATGTGTCATGAAATATTATTTTTCTTTTGATTTTTGTCCAATCATTTAAAAAGGTAACCACCATTTTTTAAAAACTATTATTTCCCCCACTGAATTGTCTTGGCCCTTAACATGTGTTTTTATTTATCTATTTTTTAAAACAAATTTATTTATATTTTATTTATTTATTTTTGGCTGCATTGGGACTTTGCTGCTGCGCGTGGGCTCTCTCTAGTTGTGGCGAGCGGGGGCTACTCTTCGTTGCGCTGCGCGGGCCTCTCATTGCGGTGGCTTCTCTTGTTGCGGAGCACAGGCTCTAGGCATGCGGGCTTCAGGAGTTGCAGCACACAGGCTCAGCAGTTGTGGCTTGTGGGCTCTAGAGCTCAGGCTCAGTAGTTGTGGCGCACGGGCTTAGTTGCTCCGCGGCATGTGGGATCTTCCCGGACCAGGGCTCGAACCCGTGATCCTTGCATTGGCAGGAGGACTCTTAACCACTGCACCACCAGGGAAGTCCCATAACCACCACTTTTTAACCTGCAGGCCATACAAAAACAGGCAGGGAGCTGGGTTTTGCCCACAGGCCATAGTTTGCTGCTCACTGTTTAGAAGCAGTAATACCTTTATCCGATTTATATCAACAAATTTTTCTCCTTGAAACTGTGCATTTCTTTCTTTTTACCAAGAAAACAAGAAGTTATCCTGAATAATTAAGTTCATACCTATTCAATCCAGCATTTAGGTGATATCGTTTACTTTCTCAATATTTTGATCTTTATGGAAATCAATAAGAGCAACTTAAAAGGTGAGCAGTGACACACTAAGCAGTTGGCTGATTAAACATCTCCTTAAATAAGCACTGTAATAGGAACCACAGACACAAAAAGGAATAATGCAGTAATTAACTTTGAGGATGTCTTGGTCTAGGTAGAGGTCTGATGACCTAATGAGTTGATGTTAAAAATGTGTGCAATGCTCTTCTGGGCAGCTTGCTATGCATGTTGGTGGGACATTTTATCACATGCAGTTACAAGCCTCTACCAGCCCGGGTCTTCTTGAGCTAACCATCATTTTAGGTAGAACTACTAGGATCAAACTCTGTGCCTCAGGTAAAGGGCCCTGGTATTAACAATGTCCTTCTTCCAGTCACAATTCACATGACTGTGGTGAAGAAAATCAGGTGATTTCCCTTATCTTTCCTTACTCAGCCCTTGCAGCCAATTTCCAGTGCTCCATTCAGATCAAACCCCAAAATGTCAAGAATATTAATCGCCTCCACTTATTTACTTGTTAACCAAATTTCCAATTACACCC
>NW_006799055.1:136471-155366 GCF_000442215.2 Lipotes vexillifer | reverse complement strand
ATACCTGCTGAAAAGGGGTGATGGTGGTGAAGTGACTGAAGGGGCTAATAAGTACTATGACCTATGGCTATCTTCCTCAGCTGGTGCTTCTTAGAACATTCCACGGCTCTCAAGCCCAAACCACAGGCGTGCACTTCTAGCACCACTGCTTGTTCTTTACCCAAAGAGAGTTAATAGGCTTCAGAAATTAGACAGCACTGACATACTTGGAAAAGAAAGGAAAACTGGACAAATCCCAAAGCAGTTCACTGCAGCTGAAGATGAAGACTTGCCAGTTGGGCAGAGGTTTAATTGTACCTAGAAAACTAATCTTCCATGGTCCCCGTGGCCACACTGGCAGCAAGGCTCTAGTATTCCCACTCTGTGGGATCTTCAGGGAGTATGGTTTTCCTTTCCCAGTTCATCTTCCCATTCTCCGGAGTCTGGTTCTCGTACACAGTACATAGTGGTTGAATGGTGGTTCTCCAAAAAGGTATGTCCACATCCTAATCCTGGAACTTGTGAATGTGACCTTATTTGGGAAAATGGTCTTTGAAGATATAATTAAATTAGAAACCTTTAATGAGATCATCCTGGATTTAGAGTGGGCCCTAAATCCAATGACAGGTGTCCTTGTAAGAGAGAGGCAGAGGGAGATTTGAGATAGACACAGAGGGAAGGCCATATGAAAGATAGGAAGAGACTGGAGTGATGCAGCTACAAGCCAAGGAATGCTGGCAACCCTGGAAGCCAGGTGAGATGCATGGGACAGTTTTTCCCTCAGAGCCACCAGAAGGAACCAACCCTGCTGATACCTTGGTTTCGGACTTTTGACCTCCAGGACTGAAGAATAAACTGTTGTTTTAAGACACCAAGTTTGCGGGTCATTTGTTTTGCCAGCATTAGGAAACTAATTCACAGTATAAAAAAGTAAAGATGGTTCATCCTAGGATATAGCCAAGCTTTAAGTAGCAAAGAGGTTGATAAAGGTCTGTAGTTCAGTATTCAGCAAAACAGGCACGTGCCTATGGTTACAGGAGTGCTGGGATTAGCTCTTTTAAAATAAAGCCTTTTCCACCAGCTGTGCTGTATTCCTAATTGCATATTTAGAGATTATTTATATATATCATATTTAGAGATTATTTCCTTATCCGCTGTTAAAAAAGTGAATTTTTTGGAGAAAAGTCACACATTATCTTATAAGTTAAATCCATCAGTCTAGTTCCTTTTTCATTTTTAGCTGTTTATTCAATAGTATGTACTTCTATATGCTTGGCAGTACACTAAGCACCTTAAATGCACTACCTTGTTTAACCTCTACAGAATTCTGTGAGGAAGGCAGTATTTCTATTTTACAGATGAGGAAATGGAGAAAACAATGCCATTAAGGGTCTCACTTGTCTGAGATGATATATTTATTAAGTGGCAGAGCCAGGCTATGAGCTACTCCGAGTCTGGTTCCCAAAGCCTCTGTTATTAACTACTATAATGCTTTTCCTATATTGCCTTCAGAGTATGGTTTGACAGATAAAGAGCAGAAAGCACAGGTCACAAGATAGGAAAGGAATCTGGAGGGACGAGGAAAAGAAGATAAAAACATAAAAAATAAGGTTTTAAGACACCAAAACCAAACCTATATACTTAGAACTTGAATCAGTTCTTGTGTTAATGAGGCCAAAGGTCATGCATTTCACCTCTGCATGTTTTATCCTTGCTCAAGTCTAGAGAAAGCTTAGATTGTCTAAGCAGAGTCTGTAGCCATCCATGGTTCTCTAACAACCTGCCAAAAATTTATAAATGCATGGACTTAATTAAAAGGAATATGAATAAAGCAGAACTGATGATTACAAATCCAGTGCATTCCCTGATGATGGGTGTTTGTCCCGCTCCCCCCAACCCCATTCATATGTTGAAGCCCTAATCCCCAACATGAGATCTGGAGGTGGGGGGCCTCTGGGAGGTAACTGGGTCATGAGGGTGGAGCCATCATGAATGGGATTAGTGCCCTTATAAGAAAGCCACAAGAGAGGCGATCTCTCTCTCCCTGCCATGTGAGAATACAGCAAAACAGCAGTCTATAAACCAGGAAGAAGGCCTCCACCATAACCTGACGATGCTGGCACCCTGATCTCAGACTTCCAGCCGCCAGACTGTGAGAAATAAATGTTTGTTGTTTAAGCCGATGGTAATTTATTATAGCAGCCTGAGCAGACCAAGACAATGGGTCAGCAGCATTTTCTTTGTGTGTGAAGGAAAGCACTCTGGTCTTGATGACTCATAAGCAGGGAGAGTAGGAGTGAAAAAGAAATCTGAGGCACTGCATAGAAATTACCCTTCTAACAAGTACACTAATAAAGCAAGCAACAAATGATTCAGTTCTCATTCTTTGAAAAAAATCACTCGTGAATTTCTAGATGTTAGTGAAAACTTTTAAGTGTTGCAAAACTGCCTTAGTGCATAATTGAGTTCTCATTTCACTCTTGATCTAAGGTAACTTTCTCACTTTGAACTTCTGCATTTTATTTTATCATCAGTTAGTTTTCAGAAAGCAATTTCAGTGAGTGCTTAACTTAATTTACATCCACGTAATGACACATGGGGCTCTACTAACATATCCTTCATGTAATTGGGCCTCCATAAATCTTGATCTTTCTACATGGTATACTTCTGATTTTGTGTGCAGCTTTCTCGTTCAAGCACTATGTTAAAATGCTCTGCTCCCTACACTTGTAGAGACAATGAGAATAAAAGCAGTTTTGGCTACTTCATATCTAAGGAAGTTCATTCCCTGATTATTAAAAGCTTTTTGTTAAATGCCCATCATTTTGTGCAACCGTGCTAGGTACTCTACCAAGATGCATCAAATAGGTAAGCCCCATGCTCCATAGAGATAGTTCACATTTTCTGGAGGAGTTCTATTTCATACAATTCTCCTTAAATAAAGGCAATTTGCATCTTCATATCCTCATAAGATTTTTCAAATAAACTAATTCTCAAAAAATAGTATCAAAGGTCCTTTAAAAAGTCTTGTTCAAAAGTCAGCTTCACAAATGTGTGTATTCATTATAAATGTTTTCATAAAGTCAAATGTAAAAGAGCAAGAATAGCTGGAAGGTGGTACAAAAATCTTATTCTGACTAGAAATCCAAGTCATAAGGAAATTTCTGACATATATAGACATTTCATTCTGTATTGTTTTACTTTTGATTATGGTAGGGAAGCACTTTTACAGGATTAGCAAAAAATGACTAAGTTATTTTAAAGATAACTAAGCTCAAGAATGAAATTCCACTTTTAATAGATGGCATAGTCTTGTGGTTTTGAAGCCACAAACAGATTAATGAAAAGCATTTAAATCTATTCAAGTCTGGAGAAAACTGGGATTGTCTAAGCAGAGCCTGAAAACAGTTTAAGATTAGTAAGAAAAATTAATAAATTTGAGTATTATATTTTATAAGTATTACTTTATATATTTTTATATTATAGTATTAGTAGTTAATGTTTACATCCACCCATTTTAGTGAGTTATATATATATTTAAAAATTAATGGAAAACAGATGTATTGGCTCTCAGTAAATTTAGTGTACCATAAGTCTAGCTGTATAGACCGTGAGATTACACTTGAGACTGCTTCTGTATTGATATGTACCTGGATAGCGGGTATTACTTTGGAGGAAATAAAATAGCTTTAGGCCTAGTTCTGCGGGCTTAGATGTTGTGAGTAAGCATGACTTCATTCAAAGAACTGACTTTGAGTTAAAACTTAAAGGATAAATGTGATGTCACCAGGTATGAAATGATTCCAGGACTTTTCATGAGTATTAGGGGTAAGTGGTGTTAATACTCCAATTAGGAAGTACCTTTCTTTCCTCATACACATCAGCAACAGACTGCAAGGACATATCAGAGATATGCAGAGTGTGCATCTTGGTCTTCGGAGACCAGACCGTTCAGTTACATTTTGTAACGGCATAAGAATTTAATTTTGAAGGCAATTCTAAATGCGAATTCTCCACCTTATTGAGAGAAATTGGACTATTTATTATAAAAACGTAAAAATTAAGTAAAATATATAATTAGCATTATACTAGCACAGGCAAATTTAGAATTCAGGACTTCACAATCATGGTTAAGATTATTGTAATGCAACTCTGTTAATTAACTAAAATTTCCTTTAACTCACACATCTGTCTTTTATTTCTCAAAACATTTTTCTAGTATTTCACCAGAGCATGATATGATATCAGAAGAGTAAATTTTGTATCAAAGAACTTTGCTAATTCTTAGTAACTCTGGCATAAGGTTTAAGGAGAAACAGAATGAAATTTTCACAAACTTCTGCTTTCCTTAACTCCTAAGACCGCTCTAGAGAATAAGTATTCATAGATATTATTTAAAAATTTGGATTGAAAGAGACCAGGATTATATGTCATGGATTTTATCAAAACTTAAACAGTTTCATTAGAAAAGCCCAGAGGCCTCCAACGCTCGTGGTTTAATTTCCCAATTATCTAGATATCTATCAACAAAACTCTAAGTAGTTGTTAACTACAGATGTCAAGGTCTGACAGTTTCACTTTCAGTTTTCAGAATATCTGTTTCAGTGGTGTAAGAACATCATTAGAATCTCTACAAAATAATTAGTTATAATTGTACCTTCCATTAAATTCAGTACTAGAGAAATCTAGAAGACACAATTCACTATGGAATTTGACTAAATTCTTCTGGGGGGTTCTGAATTTCAAATGAAGGCATCTTTGCAAGTCAGACTGAACTCCTCATTACTCTGTGATGCAGGCTCCTCCAAATGGCAGCAGAAATGTATTACTGTCTAGAAATTCTGCAGTGGTGCTAAAATGTTATGGTTCTGTAGAGATAAGGACAAATTAAAAGAAATATATTCTTAGTAGAACAGTATTATTTAAAATAAAAATGCTGTCATGACTGCTTACCAGGATAGCTTCTCTAGAATACTAAGTTCTTTGCGATTTTCAGTACATTATTTACATATTAGAATTGTATTTTTTCAATGTGCAAAAAATAAGTGGTTTCAAAATATGACATTTTTGTGTATTATTCAACAAAATTAAAATATGTAATTAGTAGGTGGATATGCTCAAATACAAATATGTTTGATAAGCTTTGATTAGGAACAAAGTATGTCGATTATAAAAAAACTCAACTATTCAAAACTTCATGCAACTGTAGTGACCAAATTAATACTGGAGGGGAAAGAAAGGGAGACAAGTGATGCTAGCATTTTCCATAAGGAAGGATCCAAGGGTGAATGGTAAAATCACTAACCATGTTCAAGACTATCAGACATGTGGGTCTGGGACAGATGGGTGGAAGAGGAAAATAATGAATATACCAATGGACACCGTGGATTTGAGATGCCCAAGATGCCAGTGGGATATTCTTCAAAGTTCAACTCATAAGTCACTTCCCCTATGAAACCTTGCCAAACACTCCCACCTCCAAATGGAATCGGTTTCTATTCTGGGATCACACAGCACTTCGTATTTTGATAATATATTTTGTTCGTAGGTACTCGTATGATTGCACTATTTAATAGTTATTTGTCTTCATATTTCTCCTGTGGCACCAATCATCTTTATCAGAGCTGTTTACAAGTTCTTCCCCAAACTCACCACTTGAAGGTCCACCTTACTCATTTTTGTATTCCTAATGCCAACACAGTGAGCATCTACACATAGATGATGCTCAGTAAACAGTTGCTAAATGAATCCTCTTATGATAATAGCACAATGTTAATATAACTCCCAGTCAAAATTTCTTCTTAATGTTTTACTTAACAGAATGCATTCATTTAATAAACATTCACTGAATATTAATTTCCATGAACCATGCTAGCACGGAAATATTAATATGAATATGATAAGCTCCCCATTCTCCTGAAAGTCTTGACTAGTGCAGCATTATGGATCAAACTTTTCATTAAATGCCTTCAGTGGTAAGATTTCATATTTGGGGGGCTTCCCTGGTGGCGCAGTGGTTAAGAATCTGCCTGCCAATGCAGGAGACACGGGTTCGAGCCCTGGTCTGGGAAGATCCCACCTGCTGCGGAGCAGCTAAGCCCATGCACCACAACTACTGAGCCTGCGCTCTACAGCCGGCGAGCCACAACTACTGAGCCCACATGCCAGAACTACTGAAGCCCGTGTGCCCTAGAGCCCGTGCTCAGCAACAAGAGAAGCCACCGTAATGAAAGGCCTACGCACCGCAACAGAGTAGCCCCCGCTCTCCACAACTAGAGAAAGCCCGCGCGCAGCAATGAAGACCCAACACAGCCAAAAATAAATAAATTAATTAAAAAAAATTCATATTTGGAATAACACATACCATGGGCCGTGCCAAGATTCTGATCCCTCTGAAGCTATGCTTTGCCTATTTCACAATTTTGCTGAGGGTTCTCCTGATGCAGAAACTTACCCTACTGTATCAAACACAAACATTCTTTTTATGATGCAAACTGCAGGCTATCTAGTCCTTTTATATGATGCTTACATATTCCCAGCTTGGTTTATTTCCCACATAATGTGCTCTTTGTAATATGCATATACCATATAAAAATTCTGTTAATGGGCTAGTACCAAAGCTGTGTCTGTTGGTGAATCAGTTATTTTCTGTACAATTCTACCTTATTTGATATGTTAAAATCTACCAAAAAATATAAATACAGAGCAAGAGTATTTTTATGGTATGTATATAGTTATTATTTTAAACGTTAGCTTACACAGTTTCAAACTACAGAGTTATAAAGTGGGAAAAATAGTTTTTTTATTGTGTTACTAAGTCAAATTCATGTTTGCTTAGCTGGTAAAAAATAAGAAAGCAATTAATATACAAGCCAAGATGGTGGCTAAACATGCTTCAGTTTTGTTTGTTGTTAAAATATTGAAAGGGATAAATACAAACCAAAGGCAGCTCATATTTTCAATGGTAAGTACCAATGAGGACATACCGGCACTACTGACCCCACTGACACCGTTAAGATACTTGTGAGTCTAAAGGTTTACATGACATTATTGGTACCTGAAACAGATTCTAAATGTCTTACAGAGGGACTGTATCCAATTCATTAATATTGATACAACCTACAAACCTGAAGTGCTTAGCATAGTGCTTTATATAGTTAAGACTCAATGCATACTTCCTTAACTGAATTATAAGACAAATGGTCTCTCTGTTACCAACAGAAATTTTCACTTAGAGGAGTCCATGAGCTGAAGGCAACTTTGAAATCCTGTAAAAGAGCGAGCTACTCCTCTCCAAAAGTAATGAAATCTGACAGTTTGAAGCCTATAATAAGATACTGACTTAACGCTAATTTTCTAATAATATGGTATTGCTAAATTCCTAATATGGGGTCATTGATAGGAAAAACGTAAAAAGGAGTCACATGTATAAATGTGTGCCCAGGGCCTAACACGTGACCCTGACAATGTGCCATTTCCATTCTAAATAGAGAAAAAACAGAATCCCAGTCTCTAAGCCCTAGTCAATTTTCTTATCATCATTCAAGATCAACATTATTAGTCTCTCCTTTCGAGTTTTAGACATTTTATGGACTGCTTTTTCCTTTACCCAAATGCACACAATAAAATTCTGATGCTTCTTTCTCCATTTTATTTAGTGTAATTTTTTTTTACAACTTAGACCCAATTTTCAAACCCCACAAATAGATTCAGTCTGATATACTGTAAAAAGCACTGGATTGAAGTCAAGAGGCTTGGGAGACCTAAATTCTAGTTCCTCCTGTACCATGAAAGAGACAAATCCCTAGGCTTTGCAAGGCTTCAGCTTCCTTGTTTATAGAATAAGGGGATTGGAAAATCATCTCTTTGGTCCTATTAGGTAATAAAATGCGATGATTCTGCGACTGTTTCCTTTTCTCACCTAAGAATACAAATCTGACACACAAGAGGCTAAAGAATTTGAGCGTTAAGGATTCCCTATTGCTTGAAATACTCTCTTCCTTTGGATTCAGGGATAGAAATCTCCTGTTTCTTGTATCTCCCTTTGCTGTTCGTTTGCTTACCTCATAAGTACTTTTCCATTTTTGGCAGTACTACCTCTGTTCACTCTACATTATTTCTCTAGGTGATTTTACCCAAACTGTGGCTTCAACTACTATCAGATGCTGATGCCTCTCCTCAATCAGTACTGCCAACCACCTCCTGGATGCTTTCCAAGTGCTTCTGATTTACTATAATCTCAATGGAACTGTCATTTCCCCCAATAAATTTGCTTTTTCTGTATCCTTTGTGAGAAACCTGAGAGTCATCCTAAACTCTCCCTTCCCCCTTGCTTCCCACACCAGATCAGTCACCAACTTGTGCTGATTTTATCTCCTAAATATTTTCTGGAATTGTTGTTGTTATGGCTTGAGTATTTGTGCCTCCCCCCGCACCCCATTCATACATTGAAACCCTAACTCCCAGTGCGAATGTATTTGGCCAAGGGATGCCTCTAAGGAAGTAATAAGGTTAAATGAGGTAATAAGGGTGGGGCCTGACTCGACAGGGTTAGCGTCCTTAAAAGAGACATCAGAGCTTGTTCTCTCCACATGCACCCACAGAGGAAAGGCTAAGTGAAGGCACAGCAAAAAGGCAGCCATCTACAAGCTGGAATGAGAGCCCTCTCAGAACCCAAACCTGACAGCATCGAGAGCTTGTACTTCTAGGCTCCAGAGCTGTGAGAAGATAAATTTCTGTTGTTAGGCCACTCAGTCTACGCTACTGTGTTATGGCGGCCCGAGCAGACTTCTCTCCATCTGCTACCATTACCCCAGGGCAGGTCATCACAATCTCTTCCCTACAGTCTGGCCACTCGCTCATCTACCCAGCACCATTATCACTATGGGTTGGAGTCAGATCACTGGGATTGAGTCCTTGCTCTGCCCCTGACTGTGTAAACTTGAGCAAGTTACTTAACCTGTGTGTCAGTAATTTCTCTGTAAAATGAGACTATTAACAACAGGGTTGCTTCAACAAGGTGATACATGTAAAATGCTTAACAGTGCTTGGCATATTACATGCATTCAATGAAAGCTGGCTGTCATTATCCTCCACATTATCAAAATAAGCCACCTCAACCACAAAGTTGCCCATGTCAGTCCACAGGCTCCCCACCAATGACAGGATAAAGTCTAGGCTCCATACAAACCTGCAAGTTCCACTACAAGAACTCGTGTGAACCTTTCACTCCTACTCTGGGCTCATTCGTATCATTCCTCATCCACACTGTGCTCCAGCAGTACTGAACTCCAGGTAGCTCCCCGCAGGTTCTTTAATTCTCAGGACTGCTTTCCTCTGCCCTCTGCCTGTAATGCCCCTTGTCTCATCTTTGCTCTTTTCATACTTTATGCAAGTCTCTGTCATAACACTTGACCATTATAATACAAAACTGATCTATTTGTTGTCTTTGTTTCCCATTAGACAGAAAACTCAAGATCAGAGACCAGTTCTTATTCTTGTTTTGTATCACAGTATTTAATAACCTGACATACAGTTAACATTCAATAAATGTCTGACAAACTGAACTGTGGAATTCAGACCATGTTTTCCATACTTAGCACTGCTATCTTAGTTCAACCTTTTATTTCTCATTTGAAGCAATGCAAAGAATTTCTTGTCTCTAATATCTCTTTTATCCTTACCACCCCTTAAAGAGCCGACATAACTGTCTTCCTGAAACACAAATATCTTACCCTTACATATCCTAGATTCAAAACCTCTGGGCTTCTCACTACATAAGAACAAAATCTAATCTCTTTAACAAGGAACACAGGTCTTTCAGTCTACCTCTCTGCCTTATTTATCTTTACGCTCCTGAACTCTTGCTACACTGAACTTCTTACTGCTGCTGGAACAAGTTCCACCCTTTCACACCTCCCGCCTGTGCATACAGGTCCCTTTGCCAGGAATGCCCTTCTCTGTTACACCTGGAAAATTTGCATTCATTCTATATATAACCTAATTTTCATAAGTCACCTCCTGTACTAAGCCTTTCTTGGATTTCTGCTGGGAGAATTAGTTGCTTGCTCCTCTCTGTTCCCATAGTACATTTTTTATTCTGATATTATAATACTTACTAAAAGTTATTATACCTTTGTCTGCCTTACCCATTTGAGTTCAAGGGCAAGGACTGAATCATACTCATCTTTGTATATCTTGGGACCTAGAACTGCATCTGACGTACAGTAAGCACTCAATATGTACAAACATTTAAAAATAAATTAATGAACAGAATGGCTAGAAAAAATGAGATGAACCTCTTAAATGGCTTATTGAATATCATACTGTCATACTGAGAATACATACCGAGTAAAATCATATTAGATCACTATTTTTCAAACTGTAGGTCATGATCCATTATGAAAAGAATTCAAATAATTGAAAACCTCAGAGGGCATCACATACAGTAGGGGTGGGTACTAGTTCACACAATTTTGTTTCAGTTGCTTGTATATACGTGTGTTTGTGTACTAGCTGAAATGTAAAATGCTTTTGCCACTGCGGAGTGTGGTTTTAAAAATCAGCTTGGAAAACACTGCATGTGATCATTTCTTAGTTTAGTATAACTTATTATTTTTTTAATGACCTCAACTATAATATAATGCCCATGACAGAGTTTGGGGAACATTCAGTGAGATGTAAAAATATGTTAGGCAGACTGGGTTCATAGCATAGCTCACAGTGATACCTTATAAAACTTTCCCTAAACAAATCTACTGTATCTATTTAATTCAATTACGACCTTTTACATATTTCAATGTTATATGTGGCAGTATAAGAAGAGATATTTCAGTAATCTTGTTAAAATCCTTAGATATCACAGGATATTTGGAATCAGCTTGGGTTCATGTTTGGACATTAGCTTTGGCTTGTTGTATTTATCAATTCATCCGCTGATTCAAGTTAACTAAATCCGTAAGAGAGTAACTTACAAACAATATCAATTTATTGATTTATAATAGGAAATACTAATTCAGCCACAAAGATTTATTAAGTATCTCCTCCATGCCAGGGAGTGAGCTATATATGCAGGAAAGCAGATGCCAACTGTTTATATTAGGCATCTTTTCCTAGTAGAAGGATACTCTCACGAGACATTGCTTAGCACTACACCTTGCACCTAACAGACATTAACAACCATTAGTTGAATAAAATTAGAGGCTAGAATGACATCCAGAGGCAAGAAAGAGGGTAAAGCTGGAGAGACAATAATAGGTTTTTATCTATTTCCCATTTTTTCCATTACCACTGGTCATCATCGAGACGCCCTTTCCCTAGAAGCCACTGGCTACATAAAGACATTCTTCCTCTTCAGCATTTCTACTGTAGATGATGCAGACTTATAGCTGTGTGTCTACCTGCCTTCTACAAAAAAAACTTTTTTTTAAACAAATGCGAGAGAATCAAATCCAAAAACTGAATCTTATAATTTAGATTACTTTAAGAAGTAGATATATGGTGGCTCCTTCTAATCATATTCCATAAATAGCACAGCCCAGCTCTGATGAGAGCTGAACAGTGTAACAAGTTTGTCCTTCAAAGGCCTAGAGAAGGGTTTAGCAAACAATGGCTCATGGGCCAAATCTTGCCTGCTATTTTTGTAAAGTCTTATTAGAACACAGCCATTCCCACTCATTTTTGTATTGCCGATGACTATTTTCACATTACAAGAGCAGAGTTGGGTAGTTATGGCCCACAAAGACTAAAATATTTATAACCTAACCCTGTATTAGTCAGCTTGGACCGCTATAACAAAATACTACCATAAACCGGATGGCTTATAAACAACAGAAAATTTACTTCTCACACTTCTGGAGGCTGGAAGTCTAAGATCAGGGTGCCAGCCCAGCTGGGCTCTGGTGAAAGCCCTCTTCCCTGCTGCAGACTGCTGACTTCTTGCTGTATCCTCACACGGTGGAGAGCAGAGAGAGGGAGCAAGCTCTCTTTGACCCTCACAAGGACACTAATCCCATTCATGAGAGCTCGACCCTCATAACCTCATCTAATCCTGATTACTTTCCAAAGGCCCTACCTCCTAATTACATCACGTGCGGGTAGGGTTTCAACATATGGATTTGGGGGATACAAACATTCAGTCCACAACAGATCCTTTACAGATAGCCTGCTGATGCTTAGAGAGTACAAGTACTCTATGTCGCTGATTAAGAGCGTAACTACATGTATTAGAAACCAGACAAGCAGGTGATAAGGTTAATAATCTATAATGGAAATTGAGGTTCCTAATCAGGACTCCTGCTTTGATTTAAGGCCACCTTAACTCAACGAGGAGGGAGACACCTGTAGAGGCAAAGTCAGAATTTTCTGCAGGAAGAAGTTCTGAGTTCATTTCAACACGTGAACAAGTGCTCAGTTATGTATTTAACCTGTTAACCATATGCTTCTATAGGTGGTTCTCCCTGGCAAAGACTGCTTTTTTCAATAAGCCCCAAGACCTTCTGGGAAGGTAGGAGAGATGGGAGAAAAAGTGTCTCAGGACTTTCTGAAGGGAGCATGATTTTCAACAGAATTACCATATCAATGCCAGAACAAATGGGCATCAAAGCTGGAGCCGACAACAAGAAGGTAGAGTATAACAAGACGTGAGTAAGAGAAGTAGGGTAGTTTAGAATGACGGAGTTTGATGTGATATGTTTCAAAAAAATTGTTTGAAAAATACATTATTTTTTAAGTAGAAAGAAAATTAATTTTATGGTACCATTTAGGGGGTGAAAAAAACACACAAACCAAAATGGGAAGAAGTGATGAAGAATTACTATCCAAGAAGGAAGGGAAGTAACTGCTTAAATCAATCTGTATACCTGTTATCTAACATGGCACCATATCAGGATAGGTACTTATAAATGTTTCTGCTGAATATGATTCTCTTTTCCTTACACCCCATGTCCAATCCACCCTGGATCTACCCATTCCCCACCATCTCCACTGTTAAAACATAGTCTGAACTGATGCAATGTCTCACTTGGACTGCAGATGCCTCATGTTCCGCACAGCATTCATACTGATCTTCCTAAGCACAAATCTAATCATGTCCCTTCCCTGATTAAAACCTTTCAATGGATTCCTATTAAGGAAATAACCCAAATCCAAGTTCCCTACCCTCCTAGTCAATAAAACTAATAATCCCAACTAACTCTCTGAACATTTCCTACCATTCTATTCCTAGGTGACTCCAGATTCCAGTCACACCAGCCTTACCTTCCCGCTGCTAGCCAAATATAATCTTGCCTCAAGATGTTTACGCTTGCTCTTTTCTCTGACTATAACCTCCTGCACCCATTATTCAGTCTTTTAAAAAAATATATGTATTATTTATTTATTTTGGCTGCGCCGGGTCTTAGTTGCGGCATGCGGGATCTTTTATTTATTTATTTTTATTTATTTTTTTTGCTGTACGCGCGGGCCTTTCACTGCTGTGACCTCTCCCCTTGCGGAGCCCAGGCTCCGGATGCGCAAGCTCAGCGGCCATGGCTCACGGGCCCAGCCGCTCCACGGCATGTGGGATCCTCCCGGACTGGGGCACGAACCTGTGTCCCCTGCATCGGCAGGCGGACTCTCAACCACTGCGCCACCATGGAAGCCCGGATCTTTTTGTTAATTGCAGCACGCAGACATCTCTGTTGCGGCATTCGAACTCTTAGTTGCAGCATGCATGCGGGATCTAGTTCCCCTACCAGGGATTGAACCTGGGCTCCCTGCATTGGGAGCACAGAGCCCTACCCACTGGACCACCAGGGACATCCCCCTTTATTCAGTCTTAATTCAAGGTTACCTCAAAGAGGTTTTTCTTGACCACCCAGCAAAAGTAGTTATCGCAGTCACACTCTACTACATTTTCCTCACAGTACTTGCTAACACTAAGCTAAGTACTAAATAGCACTATACTAGGTACTTAGCACTTACTACTATACTAAATAGTATGCGCTTGTTGTCTTCCCCCCACCTCCTAAAATGTAAAGCATTCCTTGAGGGCAGACACCATTTCACTCCGGTATCACTGATACCTAGGACAGTGCCTGGAACATAGCAGTGCTTAATAAAATTTTGTTCACTGACTAGCTACAAAACATTCTACTTAGATCATCTCATTTTCTCAGCAAAACACATATGCTTTGAAATGTAATTAATGAAACGTTGTTATTTTGCAGGTATTTTCCAATTATTTAAATAAAATATTTACTATTTTGGTCAACCAGAGGCATTATATTGGAAAGTGTTTTAGCAACTGGATAGCCTCAAAAATGCTTACATTAATACCAAGTTTGCAATGATGGAAACATCTGATATGTGCAGTAAGGTAACTACTTGTCACATGTGGCTACTGAGTATTTTATATGTGGCCACTGCAGCAAGAACTAGATTTTAAATTTCATTTTAGTGACTTTAAAGTTAAATTTAAATGGCTACATGCAAGTACTGGCTATCAGACCACACAATGCAACCCTAACTGTGAAAGTTAGATGTGAGCAAGGAAATGACAGACTGTTAAATGTTGTTAGAAGACGAAATGCAAGGTGGACTGGGGCAGAAGCCATATTACAAAGAAACCCATTTTAAGGTTGAATAATATAAAATTTCCAATATTCAACCAGTTTTGATTTTGAAAAGAAACACCTGGCAATTTTATATACTATACTGTGCTGTGAAATTTAAAACATTTTGTATTCTGCTAAGCTCTGTGCAAAGCTGCAGGGATTTTAAGATTTAAGACAACCCAGTCGATTCTAAATCATTATTAACAGTATAAATAAGAAATAACCTCTAAATAATCTACATTCCATTTATCATCAGATTCAGAGCTTACCTTATGTTTCACAATACTGTCCTACTGTAGGCAGCCGAACAACTAAGGTAGTTTGAAAGATCAATTATATTTATACACTAAAGTTAACTGCATTTAAACTGCAGAGGTGAAAAGCATCTGTGTTCTTTTCCTCTCAATTTTAAGAGAAGACAAACTGTCAAAATTAGCTTATTTGAATGTCATATCAGAGAATTATTTTGATTAAAATACACACTTATCAATAAAATATTTCTCTTTGGTCAGTATTTACCAACATAGGAGCAAGGACATATATACAGTGACTTGAAAAAAAAAATCTTTCCCAATCTTATATCAGATTTTCGGATCTTCTTGAATTCCTTTCTGTTCTCTAGGTGCCTTTTAAAATCTCATTTCTGACAATATAAAATCATAGCTCCTTTGCTTTAGCCTGGTATTTGGTTACTGTATTAACAAAATATAATCTAGCATTTAGAATAGATATTACATTTTATTTTTATATTGAGAATTACATGAAAATATCAATCTTTCATGTAATATAATTTTAGTTAAAGATAAAGAACACCTTCTACAGTAGTACAACCATATCCATTCCTCTATGTTATATTTGGGAAAAAAAGAAATGATCTTTAGTGGCACTCTTAGTAGAAATTATCCCAGTTTCAGCATATTAGCATTTTATTTCCAAGTTTAAATTACAGTATTTTAGGCAGCCATGTATAATGACATTTCCCTACACCAGAATCACAAAGTTGAGTGGCTGAGAATATATTAGTCTTCAGACAAAATGAACTGCCTAGGACACTGCCACATGGAAAGAGTCAGGAACAAAGCCATAACTATGATCACAGCATCAGAAGATTCAAAGTTGTTTTATCTTCAGCTTTTAACAACATTTTTCACCTTAAAAGTTTTAAGCCTTTACCTGTGATACTGTTGGGAATGATGCATACAAAAATAGATATACAATGAAAACTTTAGTGCTATTATTTTTTAAAAAAATGAATTCCTAGGCATTTTATATAGTACAAAACAACTGCAACAATCCAAGATTTTAAGCATTAAAAGAAATAAACTCTTATCGCCCAGTCTCTTAAAGGGATTACCTGCCCTAAATTATTCAACTTGATCTAGTCATTTTTAATACACAATAGGTAAAAATGCCAAACAACAGCAAGATAAGTTTTTCTAGCAGGTGGATGCGACTCTTACAGGAACAACAGGAATTTCCTTTTGGGCAGAAAAGAGCATTTAGGCTTTCCCACTCCAGTGTGGTTACAACTATTCCCAGGCAGAGGGTCCTCCTGACCTCTGTGGCATGTTGGCCTCTGTGATTGTCTTTTAATATACAGCAGGGCACACGAAGTCTGTTAAGTTCTTCTTTGTATTCCCAGGATCCATGCCAGTGTCTGGCAGATAATAAGAATTTAATAATGTTTGTTAAATAAATTTAGCAATAGTTGGAAGAAAATCCTTTGTTTCCACAGAAAGATACCACGGGCTTTCTGGGGAGGCAAGTTCATGATGAAGCTAGATGAAACCACCTAAGGTCACCCCAATGCCAAGACACTGATTGACTTTTAAAAATCTAGTTGTTGAGTCAATCAATACTATTTACAGTAACGTGAAAGATAGAAAACTCTCTTATTCTAAACATTTTCTAAGATTCTACAACATGTTTTGGTTTTCCATTTCAGCTTCTAATAATTCCTTTGAACTAAGTTTGACCTAAATGTTGCTTTAAATTGATCCTTTGAATGGAATATTGTTTTCTCACTTTAGAAAATTTAAAAGGGTACTGAATCTAATTCACAAGGAAACACCAGACAAACCCAAAATGAGGAGCATTCTTCTAAAAAAGAGGAGGAATAACAGAATGTTCTTCCAGAATGTCCATGCCATAAAAGACAAAGTCTATGGAAATGTTACAGGTTCAAAGAGACTAAAGGTACACAACTAAATGCATAACCCCATACTCAATCCTGTGCTGGGAAGGGGCAAAATGGCATAAAGGACATTACTGAATCAACTGACAAAACTGGAATATACCAACAGTAAAGTATCAAAAATGTTAAACTTACTGAAGTTTGTTAACTGTACTTCTCAGGAATTACACACTTAAGAATTTAGGAATGTGGGGCTATGACGTATGTAAGCTACCCTTGAATGATTTAGAAAAGATACAGTGTGTGTAGATACATGCATGTATGTATCTACAAACACATGCTCTGAGAGAGAGCGAGCACACAGGAGTATAAATGATAAAGCAAATGAGACAAAAAATCTTAATAGGCAAATCTAGGTAAAAGGTATATAGGTATTCTTCTTGTTGTTTTTTCCAACTTACCAACTTACAAGTTTTGAAATTACTTTCAAATGAATAAAAACAGGTAATCAAAAAAGGACACTCTTTTTTCTCAGTAAATTCTTTAAAGGTGGCCAACTCCAACAGTTCTTCCTGGGTCTGCTGAGTCTTTTCCCCCATTTGTTCAGACACTTGTTAAAATGTTAATTCTCATATAAATAATTATTTTTGTTTTTATTTACATTGTTCAAACACTCTAACTCCTGCATTTACTTTCAAATAAAATAGCAGAGGTAATTTACAACCTTTGCAAACAGAAGCAACAGGTGCAACCCAGTTGTTCTAGGCTTTATATAAGTTAATCATATACAATTAAAAATATTTTCAGAGCACTGTAATAACCTCTGTAAGGCCTACAAAAGTGAGTTTAAGGGGCTTCCCTGGTGGCGCAGTGGCTGAGGGTCCGCCTGCCGATGCAGGGGATGTGGGTTCGTGCCCTGGTCCGGGGGGATCCCGCATGCCGCGGAGCGGCTGGGCGCATGAGCCATGGCCTCTGAGCCTGTGCGTCCGGAGCCTGTGCTCCGCAACGGGAGAGGCCACAGCAGTGAGAGGCCCGTGTACCGCAAAAAAATAAAAAATAAAATAAAATTTAAAAAAGTGAGTTTAAGACCCAAACTCTGCCCTTCAGTAGATAAAAATCTAGCGGGAGATAAAGATATAAACTATGATCTGAAAAAAGGGGCAGAATCAACAAAGGTGGTATTTCTATTGTTGCATAACAGATTTCCCCCAAACTTGGTAGCCTAAAACAATAAACATTGATTATTTCATAAAGTCTCTGTGGCCAAGAATCCAGGAAGGCTTAGCTGGTTTAGCTGCAGACAAGATGTGGGCTGGGCCTCCAGTCCTTCTAGGGCTTGACTAGGGCTGCAAGATCAACTTCCCAGGTGGCTCACTTGCACACCAGGCAAGTTCGTGCTGGCTGTTGGGAGGAGGCCTGAGTTCCGCATCACATGGGCTTCTCCACAGGGCTGCTCTAGTGCACGTGTGACATGGCAGCTGGCCTCCCTGAGAGTGAGTGAGTCACTCACTCTCAGGGAGGCTAGAGAGCACGATGGAAACCACAACGTCTTTTATGACCTAGCCTCAGAAGTCACACGCTGTCATTTCCACAATATCCTACTGGTTACACAGGTCAATCCTACTTAGTACAGGACGGGACTTCACAAGGGCATGAATAACAAGGGGCAGGAATCACCAGGGGCCATCTTGGGAGCTGACTACCACAAAAGATAGAAAATACCAAGGGAGTACCAAGAAGGTGCAAATAACTCCATTCCTTGCGCTGCCAGTGATAAAAAAAAAATTAGGTTATCTCTGGGGTATAACCTTTTAAATTTAGTTCTTCACTCAGAAAGTAAGCCAGTAATTGTAACAGAGAATACAACAGCCTGGCGATGTTCCTCCCTCTTTTAACCATGCATACACTTGAATGTATCCAAAGAGAGCGTTACAGTTTTTTATAATCCGATACTGGGGCCCCACGACTTACACTCATAGGTGCTACTTCAGGTGGGCACATGAGTCTCAGTCCATACAGAGGTGTGTGCCGCACACTCCTTATTATGAAGTGAAGTGTAGAATTGCCCCTAACCAGTAAATACCTCAAACACGAGAGTCGTATCACATTCACATTCACAGAATTACAGAATCCTTGAATTACAAGGGATTTTAGAAAACCTCATCCCTTCTTTTAAAGAAGCAGGAAT
>NW_006799055.1:123189-136379 GCF_000442215.2 Lipotes vexillifer | reverse complement strand
TCCCTGCTTTTAAAGAGGCAGGAATGAAAACTTTAGGCAACACAGATCCAGACCAATGCACATGCCCATAATGTTCCAACAACCACTACCTAGTGTATACTCAACACGTATGCTTAAATTCTCTCTAGCAACAACAGACCGTCAGCAAATTCTTTCTCAACTAAATGTACTAAGACGGTTTCAACCCAAAATAATGCATGATGTACTTGTGTTTCTAATGGAAATGATGGATTAATTCTGATCCACTTATAATTTATTGTTCTTCTGTGATTAGTGGAAGGCACATAAAAGATGACTGGAATAATGCAGCCAGCATAAACAAGTACTGTACTTGATATGAACCTCATTACTCTATAATCAATTGTGTATTATGGCATAAAGCATGTAGGTGAACAACTACTGGACCAGTCAGAGGACCTTCATTTTAATATCAGTTCCGCTTCTAGATAGCTGTAGGAGGTGAATGACTTCTTTATACTTTCTTGGCCTCTGTGTTATCTGTAAAACAAAGGCTTGGGTTGAATTGTGTCCTCTAAAAAGACTCACAGTACCTGTGAATACAACCTTATTTGGAAACTGAATCTTAGCAGTTGATAAATTAAGATGAAGTCATTTAGGGTGTGACTGTGTCCATATGAAAGGGGGAAATTTGGACACAGAGACAGAAATGCACAGGGAAAATGCCATGTGAACGTGAAAACAGAATTTGGGGTGATAACGTGTATAAGCCAAGGAACACCGAAGTCTGCAGGTGAACAACCGAAAGCTGGGATGGAACAGATTCTTCCTGACAGTCCTCACGGTGAGCCAACCATGTGACACCTTGATCCCGGACTTCTAGCCACCAGAACTGTGACACAATAAATTTCTGTTGTTTAAGCCATCTGGTTTTTGGTACTTGGTTACAGCACCCCTAGCAAACTAATACAGAAGAGACGATCTCTTAACATTCCAGAAGGTCTAAAATTGAGTAATTCTATGAAATACTACAAATGTTCAGGAAGATTTCTCATATTCAATTGTTTACAGTATACCACCAGTCTTTCATCAGAAAACAGAAAAGATCCTCTGTAACTATATTCAAGGGATGGCAAACTTCTACAGAGTCAGATAGTAAATATTTTAGGCTTTGTAGGACATATAAGATCTCTGTCACATATTATTTTTTAAAAACTCTTTAAAAATGTAAAAATCACTTAGTCCAAGGGACATACAAAAACAGGCCTCGTTCCACATTTGACCCACGGGGAAAGTCTGCTCACCCACGATGTGTAGGGCTAACAAGCCTCTTTTTCCTTAGGTTCCTCTTTCTCATAGTTCCAAGCCCAGGGAAACTATTTCACATTTTTTTCACAACTAGATGGAAGATATTTTACACTAGATAAGGCATGCTTCCAAAGTTCTTAGAGCTAGCTGCCCCTTCTTGACTATTATAACTATTACACTGTAATAGTCCAGAGCTAGCAGCTTTCCCCATTTCTCCTTCAGTTACTCTCCATCAAGAAGGAGGCATGCACATGCAAATTACTTGTGACTGTCAACTACACACACTCAGAAGCAATAGTACCCCCATGCTATTTCCAGGGACATTCCCAAGAATACCCCAAGGATATGCTGCTTTCACATCTCACAAAATGATTAACATCTAGAGGTTTAAACAGTTAAGGTACTTTTCATAATCACCAGGTACTGTGGATCTGATAGCAGGGCTAAGTATATAGAAAGCTAGACAGGGGCCAGAGACTTAAAGTTTCAAGGTGATGCCACAGGCTATTACTGTTGATTTTCCTTCTCTTTTTCTAAATTGGGCCACTGCTGTTTTCTCACTAAAGGAGCTGGTTTCTGTAAAGTGAATAACGTAGTACCTAGCCTAAAATAGGTGCTCCATAAATGTTAATGCCCTCTCTCCTTCTTTAACTGGGCTACTCATGTGTTTTACAAAGTGAAGACAGAAAAACAAGATGGATGATTTTCCTGTTGCTTAGGAAAAATAACTAAAGCTTGTTTAGAGAATATACCTGAAAATGCAAGGTGAAAGAAGCCAGCTTTCTGGTATGCATGCGTGTTGGAAGGGCTCAGGGTGATGTAGGGTCAGGTGAAAAGGATTGAGAAGTGGAAGGAAAAGGGGTTACCATGGCCATAGTGGTAAAATAAAGGAAGACACTTCTAACCTGATTTATTTCAAATACCACATCATATAACTTAATTGATTACTTATTAAGAAAAGATTCCTATAACCCATTCCTGATTTGTTCTCCTATAACAAAATTTTCGGTTTTGAAAAAACAGCAAATATTAAACAGCATCTATAAGGGTGGAAAATGGGCCCTGTATTAGTTTGCTTGGGCTGCCATAACAGAATACCAAAGACTGAGTGCTTTACACATCAGTGATTTATTTCCTCACAGTTGGAAGCCGGAAGTCCAAGACTAAGGTGTTACCAGGTTGGTTTCTTCTGAGGCTTTTCTCCTTGGTTTACAGATGGTTGTTGTCTCACTGGGTCCACGTGTGGTCTTCCCTCTCTACGTGGTACATCTGTGTCCTGATCTCCGCTTATAAGAACACCAGTCATAATGGGTTAGGACCCACACTAAAGATTTCAGTTTAACTTAAATCACGCCTTTAAAGAACTTATCTCCACATACAGTCATATTCTCAGGTACTGGAGGTTAAAGCTTCAACATATGAACTTTGGTGCGGAGGGGGCCCCCACAAATCAGCCCATAACAGGCCCAAACTTTAATTTGTCAGCACTGTAGTTTGCATTTATAGTACAATGACTGCATCTCTATTTATCTACATGTCACATAAGCAAATGAAGTAATACAGCATGATGACCTCGATTTATTAAAAAGCATCTCTTCTTCCTATAGAAACCCAAATCTATAAATTGCACACAAAGTGTGGTGATCTACCTGATAATTTGCCAGGGCTGGCCCACGGTAGTAGGTGGACCACAAGGAGCACCAAAGTTCCCTTTCCGAATCACCACTTCCTCACTGGCTTGCCATAAAACCTAAAATTCTTCTATTCTATTCCTTCACTGGCATTTTGTTTCCTCTGAAAATGTAATATATTAAGTGATCATTAGCCACTAACACCTTAGGGTAGGACAACTAAGTGTGCAGTCTTAAAATAACTAATTCCATCATAATGGAATTTTCTTTATTATTGCTCTGTTATTGGAATGTTAATGACAGTCTTCTTTAATAATAATCCTAGTATAGGTCATTCAAGTTTTTTTTTAAGATAGAGACAAATATCATGTATAAAAACATTTCTTCAACTAATAAAGAAACCTGAGAAGATTAAGAGGAAGGTGATGAATTAACATTTTTGAGTACCTGCTCTGTATCATGTACTCTGTTATGTACTTTAGAAAGCAAATAATTCAATCTTAAAAATAATTCTATATAGTAGTATTAACCCCATTTACAGATGAGGAAACGGGCTCAGATAAATTAATATCACAGAGTTTGCTGATAGGTAAGGAGAGATTAAAACCCATGTCTGGTTCTGTGGCTTGCCTGTTGGGTACCTGTGGTCAAACTACTTGTACTGAGCTCCAGTTTCCTCATTTTAAGAAATGAAGTACCCTACTTTTTATAGCACTATTATGAAGTTTAAATGAGTAATGTGCATACATAATAGTGTGGTGGAAAGCAGCGGAAGTGATGTGCAGCTTCTGAGATTAGGCCTAAAAACCCTGTCGCCTTTTGCTCTTGCCCTCTTGGAACACTCCTGCTGCCTTGTTAAAAAGTCCAAGGGAGACTATGAATGAGGAGAGATGGCTTGGAGACAGAGAGACAGGCCCAGCTGAGATGCAGCATCCTGGCCTCAGACCCTTCAGCCCCAGGCCAGCTGCCAACTCACAGCAGCTGCCTGAGTGGACCCAGGTGAGACCAACAGAACTTTAGAGTCACCTATAGAATTAGCAGAAATTATAAATCATTTTTAAAGTCACAGAGTACAGTAGATGCTAGGGATACTTCTAAGCATCCTACAATGCACAGGACAGCCCACTCCCCCCCAAAAGAATTATGGTCCCAAATGTCAATAATGCTGAGGTTGAGAAACTCTGTTATAATGGGTGGCAAGGATTAAGACAGTAGTGGGGAGAGGTGGAGAAGTGCTTAGATTCTGGATATATTTTTAAATATTTTAAAAGTAGAGCTGACTGTATTTGCTGAGGGATTAAATGTATAGTACAAGGGAAAAGGATTCCTATCAAAGATGACACCAAGGTTTCTCATCTGAGCAATTAGAAGAATGAAGTGCTTCGTACTGAGATGAGAAAGGATGTGGGAGTAGCAGGTAGGGAACAAGTGCTTTGTTTTTATTTGGGAGTGAGAAGTAACTGATGGAATTCAAGCATTCGGTTTTGGACATACTAAATTTGAAATATCTATCTACTTGGCGCCAAGTGAATAAATATATCAGGTAGGCAAATGGATAGGAGTCTGAAGTTCAGGGGCAAGGCTGGGGCTAGAGAAAACTTGGGACTCTTAGCATCTGTATAGTATTTAAAGCTACAGAACAGGCTAATATTATTTAGAGAGCAAATGCAAACTGAGAAGAGCTCTGAGCTCTGAGGCATTCCAATGTTTAAAGAGGAGGAGCCAGTAAAAGATACTAAGAAGATGAAGACAACCTGAGGTAGGAGGAGGAGAGAAGAGAATGATCAACTGTGTCAAATGCTGCTCAGATGTCAAAAGGAAAATGAGGACTAAGAAATGCCCACCAAATCTGGCAACATGGATGCCAACACTGATGTGGAAATGAACAGTTCTGGTGGGGACAGAGGAATGAAAATCTGACTCGCCTGGACTCAAAAGAGTTAATAGTAGAGGAAGGCTCGAGAGAGTAGCTGTAAATAGTGATCCACTCTCTCCAGGCCTTTGTAAAGCTGAGTAAAGAAACAATAATATCTGGAGGGGATTTTTTTTTCTTCCAACTTCTTGTTTTACATATGCACATACAGAAAAGTTTACGGTATGACAACTCCCCTTATATCCACCCCAGAGATTCAAATGTTAACACTGTCGTATTAGTTTTCCTGTATATACATACACACACACACACACACACACACATTTCTGATATTGAAGATAACTTCCCCTCTACATAGACTTCAGATATACCTCATTTAAAAAAGGCCTTTCTCCTGCATAACCATGATAACCATGAACACACCCAGGAAAATAAAAAATATATTCCCAAATATATTCTATAGCCAGGCATACTCAAATTCTCCATATGTGTTTTACAGCACTTTTGTTTTTCTTTTTTTCAAACCAGGATTTAATCCAAGTCCATGCATTGCATTTGGTTATCAGCTTTCTTTGGTCTCTCTCAAGGACTTTTTCAAAAGGCCTGTCTTATAAAATGGATTTGGATCGATTCTTTGTTATGACATTTAACTTGTTCTTCTATCCTGGAAGGGAAGTTTTTGAGGGTAGTAAATACATTTATTATTCCTGGCACAATATCCTAAAATTAACATTTCCCAATTTTCTGATATCTCTCTGCAATGCCCTTCAGTTTCAGAAAATTCTCAATTTACCCCAAGATTAAAAAAAAAATTTAACTGCCACCTATTAGTTCTGAAGACTCAAGTGAGCAACTTTCAGGGCTTATACACTCTATATTCAGAAAAAATATACTACCATCTTTCATTTACTATAAGAATTCAAGGGAGATCTCATCTTAAAGCTAATCAGTACCCAAACCATACAACATTTTATTGATTAACCACAACAAATTACGTTTAGAAAGTAAAATGAATTATCTGGAATTTCTTTCCTGATTAGCAAAATAGTGCCTCCTAATACTTGAGGGTGAAAGCTGCTGTTAAATATGCCTACATGACTGGAAATTATAACAGCCAGATGAGTTCACTGGGCTGGTGCTGGTATATTCTGTATGCCCTTCTGTCTATGTAGTAAACAGCTTAAATACAGATGAAAAATTTGGTTATACTCATATTTGGGCTTCTATAACTGGTCATTCACGTATAAATTCTTTAAACAACTTAATGAACATTCTTTAAGCAACTTAAAATGCAAATCGACCCAACAATTTTTACAGCTATAATTCCAAGGAACATTTAGGTGTTGTCAATTTATCTTAAAACATTTTCTGCCATAATCTTCAAGTTACTGTCTTTTCCACAGTGTTGGAAAACATTAAAAATAGAATGTTTTATATAAATGAATTTTATACTCTAATTCAATGAACATTTCAAGTTCCCTCTAACTTGCATTGCTATTTTTTTATCTTACAAAAACAGAAATTATTTAGCATTTATATGAGATCTAAATTATGACGAAATAAGTGAGTTCATCTCATATGATGAAATAAATGAGTAAAATAAAATGGTTAATGATTTTTAGTGCCTTGGCATTGGAATCTGAATCAAACCACTGGCGCTTACTTGGAGAGATGGAGACTCCTTTGGGCCTATGGACCATCTCAGGGCGGTAAATTCCCTTCACCAGCCGTCTAGTCCACCTCATCCTGATTTCAAACCCTCCCTTGAATAAATCAGAAGCTGGGAATCAGACTTTAAGAAACACCTTCCCTAAGACCAGAATTATTAATTCATACAAAAATCAAAACTGTAGCTATTATTACCTTATAATAAGTCAGCCTGTAGATCACTTGAACTTTCACAGACTATCTGGAAGACCATAATCATACTACGTAAACTTTAGATTTAGACGCAGAGCTAGATGGGAGGGAGGGACCAACCAGCAGCGGAAAATCATCCTCTCAATTTATTCTCCAGCTAGGAAATTATATAGTAATATATACAAAAATACAGTTATTTCACAGAACTACCTTAATACTTTAATAATTTTAACGGGATATTCAACATTACTGAATTACTTGCTCTCACATGAAGCAACGTGAGGTAACAAAATCAAACTAACGTTATATATTTGTGGTAGCCGCCTACAAGATGGGCTCCAGTGGGCCCTGCCTCCTGGTACTTACAGCCTGTGTACATCCCTCCCACATTATATCAAGGTGGATCTGTACAACAGAGCGATGGTGTGTCACTTCTAAGGCTATATTATAAAAAACATTGAGGTTTCTGCCACTCTCTCAGACACTTGCTCCGGGGGAAAGCCAGCTGTCATGTTGTGAGGACACTCAAGCAGCCTTCAGATGAATGCAACCACATGAGAACCTGAATTGGAAACACTCAGCTAAACCACTCCGTTTCCTGACCATCAAAAACTATGTGAAATAATAAATGTTTGTCTTTTAAGCTGTTTTGGGGAAATTTCCTACAAAGCAAAGGATAATATAATAATATATACTAATTTGACTGGTCGAAGTTATAACTCTATAACTTCTCATTTAGGTATTAAAAAATCACAGCATGCTGATGCAATGTAAGGTAGTAAAAAAATCCACTAACAAATACCTACTGAGTACCACTGAGGGCAAAAAAGCTCTCTCATACTCCACATGAAACTTCCTCAGGGTAACAGTCACGGCTGACCTCTAAGTTCTCATTAACTCCTCCCTAGGTAGGAGGGAGTAACTGGTCTGATGACAAGTTTGAGAGAAGGAATTCTGAGGCTCAGCTACTCCTCTCCTTTCCATTTCGCATTTGTCTGACTGAAGAGAGCCATTTGTTCTGGTCTGCTGTCACACAGTAAAGGTAGTGGGACAAGCCTTACTCTTTTTTTTTTTTTTTTTTTTTTTTTTTTTGCGGTACGCGGGCCTCCCACTGTCGCGACCCCTCCCGCTGCGGAGCACAGGCTCCGGACGCGCAGGCCCAGCGGCCTCGGCCCACGGGCCCAGCCGCTCCGCGGCACGCGGCATCCTCCCGGACCGCGGCACGAACCCATGTCCCCCGCATCGGCAGGCAGACCCCCAACCACTGCGCCACCAGGGAAGCCCAGCCTTACTCTTGAAGACACTGAAACCTGAGGTTTAAGTCTGCGTGATTCTGGAGCGCAACACTAGGAAGCTCACTGTGGCTGCACACCTCAGCCGCATTTTGCAAACAACTTTTTCGGTAATTAAACTTAATTTGGGCGGACTCTGGGGGGGGGCTCACGCCAAGGAGCACTTCCCACAACTTCTGCTGCCCGTGTCCCTGTCCCCACTGTGAGCCACAGCCACCCCCCGCCTCTGCAGGAGACCCTCCAACACTAGCAGGTCTCAGCATCAGAGGAGCCCAGGAGGGGGACCCTCCCGATCCCCAGCTAATGAGACTGGACAATATGCTTTTGGCAGAAGGGGTTTCAGGTCCTGAGAAAGGCATGTAATGAATTCACTACACACGTGATGAACCTTCTCCGAGAGCAGAGTAGAACACGTCCCACTTCCCCAAAGGAGACGGAAAGAATGGTAGGCATCATCCATTGAAAATTTAGTTCCATTCAGATGCAGCTCAAACAAAGCACTTGTGAAGCAGTTATGATTTTAAGACCAAGGTTCCTTGATGCCAGACGAAAAAGGCGTAACTTCAGTAAACAGGCCACAGAAATCTTGAATGAATACTTTTACTCACACCTCAGCAACCCCTACCGCAGTGAAGAAGCCGAAGAGGAGCTGGCCAAGAAATGCAGCCTCACAGTGTCACAGGTATCCAACTGGTTTGGCAACAAACGAATCAGGTACAAGGATATCGGCAAGTTTCAGGAAGAAGCCCACCTCCACGCTGCAAAGACAGCTGTGACAGCTGCACATGCAGTGGCCGCAGCCGTGCAGAACCACCAGACCAACTCGCCCACCACGCCAAATTCTGGTGGGTACCCTCCGTCATGTGACCAATCAGATGGGGGGATACACTGATGGCCTTGGAGGAAATTCACTGTAAACTCCACACAATTTAAACGCTAATGGAGGCTGGCAGGATGCAACAACTCCATCTTCTGTGACTTCTACAGAAGGCCCAGGAAGTGTGCACTCTGATACCTCTAACTAATCTCTGGCAACATCTTTCCCTGAGCTGACATGCCTTGATAAGTGCATTCAGAGTAACAGGAGGAAAAGGAAAGTGTTTTTGTAGCCCACCATCTACAGCTTTACTGTAAAACCTTGTCTTATTAGAGAACTTGGTAAATCTGGTTTTTTTTTTGTTGTTTTTTTTTTGCGGTACGCGGGCCTCTCACTGTTGTGGCCTCTCCCGTTGTGGAGCACAGGCTCCAGACGTGCAGGCTCAGCGGCCATGGCTCATGGGCCCAGCCGCTCCGCGGCATGTGGGATCTTCCCGGACCGGGGCACGAACCCACGTCCCCTGCATCGGCAGGCGGATTTTCAACCACTGCGCCACCAGGGAAGCCCAGTAAATCTGTTTTTTTTTTTGTTGTTTTTTTTTTGCGGTACGCGGGCCTCTCTCTGTTGTGGCCTCTCCCGTTGTGGAGCACAGGCTCCAGACGTGCAGGCTCAGCGGCCATGGCTCATGGGCCCAGCCGCTCCGCGGCATGTGGGATCTTCCCGGACCGGGGCACGAACCCACGTCCCCTGCATCGGCAGGCGGATTTTCAACCACTGCGCCACCAGGGAAGCCCAGTAAATCTGTTTTTTAAGGAATCATAATCATTTGTATTTATACTTAAAAACACACAATGTTAAAAAAGCACTTTATTCAATTAGGCCAAGATTTAACACTGTTGACAGTCCTATAGCTATTTTATTATAATTTATTACCAATATTTTACATTAACAATTTCTCACTTGCCAATTACTTGGCCTTAAGGGTAAAAAGTACAATATATGCTAAACCTCAGTCGCTAAAGACTCACCTCACCTAAACTGAACTTCTTGCATATTTCCACTGCAGACTTTGATTGTCCTTCTTTCATATCACTAATGTAGTTGGAATAAAGGAGCTGTTTGGCTACCTGTTAATGATGGTTGTGTTTAAGAATCTTCCTCGTCACACTTGGGTTTCGATCTCTTATGTTATAATTAGATCAGAGACTGGTAGCATCTTTTCTCTCTCTGAAAGCACCAGTGCCCAGAGTCTGCTCGGAAATTAAATTATGGATCCAGACTGTTTTGAGAGCTGAAGATACTTGCTGCTGATAGAGGTGACCACGAGATCCGTCTGGGGTTTTATGGTGTGCACTGGGTGCTGCACAGACTTGTCAAGGTTTGCTACATCCTCTGGACATTCACAAAGGCCCTGCTCTCTGAAGTGTTGTATACAGTGTAGCAAAAGAGTATTTATACATCTCACCAATCAAAACACAGCTTTATTACCTCATGCGAACTCATACAAACCAATAGAATTTCAACATGTTCTGTAGCTTAAGAGTGCTTACTTACTACCTCTGAACAATACTCACGCTGTAGTTTGTCTCTTTCTTATCTTTTTGCATCTTGCAATTAACTTTCTTTCCCTTCATAAAATGTAATGTACATTGTAATCTTTTAAAAGAAAAGTCAGGGTTGCATTTGCAACTTTAAAAAAACTGCGAGTGGGCTTCCCTGGTGGCGCAGTGGTTGAGAGTCCGCCTGCCGATGCAGGGGATACGGGTTCGTGCCCCGGTCCGGGAAGATCCCCCATGCCGCGGAGCGGCTGGGCCCTGAGCCATGGCCGCTGAGCCTGCGTGTCCGGAGCCTGTGCTCCGCAACGGGAGAGGCCACAACAGTGAGAGGCCCACGTACCGCAAAAGCAAAAAACAAAACAAAACAAAACAAACCTGAGAGTGGAAACATTGGGTCTTAAATTAACACAGGATCAGTAAAACTGTTGTAAATAAAAATAAATAAATAAATAAAATAAACCTACATTTGAATCTTCATCTATCTGACTTCTGTGTCCTATTTCTAAACTGGATCCAAACTTCAGTAGGGAAAAGAAAAAAAAAGGGGGGGCAACTTATCAACCTTTAAACTAAGTACAAAGTACTATTATGGGTATTTTGTGCCCTTGTGGAGTTTACGGCCTATTTGGGTATAAACTAGAACAACCGAAGGGTTACATAATAATACAAGAATTACCTAACAAATACAAACTATAAGAAGCACATAATTACTACCAAATATACGAAAAATTATGATCACCTTTAAGAATCAGAAAATCTGAAGCAGAAAGGTAAAAACACAGATGCCCTGACCTCTCCTCATGCCAAACCCATGAAATCAGGAATGGGACCCAAGCAATTGCATTTTTAGTAAGTTCTCAATACAATGCTGACCCATACCAATCTATCAATAAGAACCCAAGATATACAAAGCAAGTGCAATAACTCTGGAAAAAAGGAGCATGCTATAACCTAGCAAAGGAAAGATTATAGCAAACAAAACTTGAAGCAAACTTTAAATGATATGCAGGATTTAGACGAGGTGGAAGAGTATGAGGGGAAAACAACACTTGCTGAGGGCTTATTAACAGCAGACACTTTTCTACACATCACCTCATTTAGGACAATTTCATTTCACATATGGAAAAACTAAGGCTCAGACAGATTAAAAAATTTGCCTGAGGTCACAAAACTAGTTAAATGACAGAATGGGATTAGTAGATATTTTCATTTTAAAGATGAAATTGAGGCTCAGGGAGGTAAAATATTTTGTCAAAAGTAACAAAACTGAAAAGTGGCAGAACTGATTTATAAGTGGCCAAGCTGAAATCAGGTCTGTGAATCTAAAGGCTATGCTTCCTTTTTTTTTTTTTAATAAGGGGGGAAGGAGAAGATCTATATTGCTTAGGAAAACACACAAAAGGAAAGCAAAAGCAAACTTAACAAAAGAAATATTAGACCATTACAAAACAGATACATTTTAACTTGTGATGCAGCCAGAGACCATACATTAAAGGCCACCAACGGCTTAAAAAGCACTCAAAAAATAATTGTTTAATCGTTACGGTTTTGTGTCAATTATTTAGTTTACTAAATAATTACTAACTGCCATCAGCAGTCAGTCAGGATCCAACTGTTACACTGAAGGGATGATGGAGCAACTAGTTGGAAAGTACCAACCTAGTCAAAACAGTCAAATTAATTTTATGATCGGCCTCAATTTTAGAATTGTAATGTTAAGGCCAGAGTAATTTTATTTATAACTGAAAATTTTAAAGATTGCTTTATGACAACATTTTATAAGATTTTGTGGTCAATATAACTATTTTAAGAACTTTTAAAAAAGTGAAACTAAACATTTATTGTCTCTATTCTCCATGTATAGGGACTTCAGTTCTACTTTTCTATCTACAAGACCAAAATCAAAATTCAACTCTGTGAGGCCCTTCCTGTAATTAAAATTCATCATTTTTTCTTCATTGCTGCTATACAACATTGCTTGTATAACTCTATTTAGCATTTATTTCATTTTGCCTTGTATGAAAGCTATTGGTTTAAAAATGTTTCTGCTTTTCTTTAGGGATAAGGACTATGCATTATTCACCTTGGTATTCACCCAGCATTTAGCACAGTGCCTTGCACATTTATAAAAAGCTTGTTGATGAGTAAGCTAACATTTTTCTCATTAAGCAGATGAGCACATAAATTACATATACATTTCCTAAATCAACCCTGAATGAACAAATACAAGGGGAAATATACTTTTGAAAACATTCCACTTTAAGAGTGGGTTTGGTCAGCCATGTGAATTGGGAATTGTGGACCACCAAGATCATTCATGCATCAACAAATATGTACTATGTACCAGGCAATGTATATATAACAGTGAACAAAACAGATTAACTCTTGCCCTCACAAAATTCACACCTAGTACAAAGAGAGACAATAGCAAGCATACACACACACACACACACACACACACACACACACACACACATATGCATGCTATGAAGAAAACAAACAGCAAGTGATAATAAGGAATTACGGGTGGAGGGTAAAAGGCTTCTCAGATAGGTGGACAGCTTAACAAGCGAAATTTAAGCTGAAACTTGAAGGGTAAGAGTCAGTTGTGCAAAGAGGAGAATAGTCAGCAGTTAAGGGACTAAAGGTGTGTGTGGGTCATGTGCCGCAATGCCAGTTTCAGGGGAATAGTTATTATAGCACATTCCCCAATCTTCTATTTTTTCAATTCTTTTGCTATTGTTTCTATCACTTCTTTTCTGATGGCTCAGATCTTCCTGGCTAAATTAAACGACAGCATTAACTCTGGGGAATGTAAGATTCCTTCCAAATAATCCTGATTCCCTTTCAGTCCTTATGACTGATAAAGTCATCTCAAAGTGACAACTCTTTCCC
>NW_006799055.1:119880-123179 GCF_000442215.2 Lipotes vexillifer | reverse complement strand
AAAGAGTGTTTCCTCTATATCGGCTTTCATTTTTTGATTTGGAGCCCTCCTGATTGTTAATCAACGTGTTGTATGATTACTTCAACAATTACATATAGAATGTTATTTTGTCATCATAAAAATGCACTGCTGCTTTCGGAACTCTACATTGCGCTGGAGCCTAGGCAGAGTAAAGTTCTCTAAAGGGCTCCCTAATCACTGGGCATGCTCAGATCTGCTGGTGTTACATGTTAAATTAGAATAGAATGTGACATACTGGAAAAAGTTCTGAATTAGAAATTAGAAAATGTAGGTTCTAGTCCTAGGTCTGCCACTTTGTTATGCAAATATGGGTAAATTGTTTACTACTTTTAGAATTTTCTTATTGGTAAAGAGGGAATACATAGATGTTGCATATTATACAAATTTGACTATATGTGCTTGGCAAAAAATTTAAAAGAAAAATATCAACCTAAATAGCACTCAAGGAGCATATGCCCTGGAGTGAGCATGAGCTGGAAAGCACAAATCTGCTGTTACATCAATTGGTCTCAGCTCTTACATGCCTCTCACTGAAAATTTTACTCTAATGCATGATTTTAGTGTTTAAAATTTTATATATTTTTTTGTTTGTTTAGGACAAGGTACCTACACATAATCCTTTATCTAGGGCTCAAGAAGCTCAAACGAAGAAACAGCCATGCAGGTGATGTGATTTCTCTCACGTTTACTTCAGAACCAAAGAGGATGCTGAGTCTACTACACCATCATATTATACTGCCATAGGGAGCACATAAGTCAAAGCTGATGGAACCCTAGAAGTACACTTTTGAGACCCTGATTTATCAATTTATTTATGATACTGGTTACTAAATAACATATTTTATGAACTATGTCACTATCCCAATAGAGCTGTGTCACTGTCTAGGGCACATATGTAGGAAATGATGTACAAAGTTATTCACTGTATAACGCGTTTTTTTTTTTTTTTTTTTTTTTTTTTTTTGCGGTACACGGGCCTCTCACTGTTGTGGCCTCTCACTGTTGTGGCCTTTCCCGTTGTGGAGCACAGGCTCTGGACGCGCAGGCTCAGCGGCCATGGCTCACGGGCCCAGCCGCTCTGCGGCATGTGGGATCTTCCTGGACTGGGGCACGAACCCGTGTCCCCTGCATCGGCAGGTGGACTCTCAACCACTGCGCCACCAGGGAAACCCTGCATAACGCTTTTAATAAGATCAGACAAAAACCTAAACGTCCAAAAAGAGAGGACTGGTGAAATGATACATCATACAATGGAATATTATGCAGCCACAAAAAAGAACGAGGAAACACTGTATACAATGATATACACAACTTCTAAGATAAGTGGAAAAAAAAGGTACATAAACTATGCGTAGTATGTACCATTTATGTAAAAAGATAGAAGAGAAAATATATATAGTACTTATTTGATTGTATAAGCATACATTTGGGGGGGGGGATACACAAGAAACTGTTAGCACTGGTTGTTTCCTAGGCAAGGAACCAGGTGGCTGAGGGACAGGTGTGGAAGAAAGACTTTTCACTGCATATTGTTTTTTTTTTGTTTGTTTCGAACTTTGAACCATGTGAATGTATTACCTAACCAAAAAGAAAACACAAAATTTAGATCAGCAAGAGAGTAGTTTGTGATGAAACAGGATCACGCTCTTAGTGAAAAACATTTATAAAAAGTAGACATAGTTCTAGGGGTAAATACCTGCAGGTAGACTGTTTTAACTATAAGGGACCTTCATTAAAAGATCCATCTATCCCAAACTTCTCACTGTATAGATATCTAAACCAAGGCCTTGAAAATTAAGTGACTTGTGTAAGGTCACAAAGAAGAGTCAGCATTAGAAATCAGAAATTTCAGCACCTGCTCTAAGACTCTTCTTTATCTTTCTGTCTTCTCATTTTGTGTGGGTAAACCAGGGTCAAGTTAAGTTTAGGCTATATAATGGGCTGTCATCTGTCTAAATTTTAGAGTCTTAAAGTACAAAATAACATAAAACCCTTGGACTACTAATTTCTTGTGTGGTCACTATATGGCTATACTTACAAATAGGTTGTGCATATCTCTATCACTGCACATACCACAGTATGAAAGATCTATCCTTCTAACTCAGCTGAAATCACTGAGGGCAAGAACTAAAATGTCTTAACTTTTTTTCTTTTTAAATATGTCATAGTTTTCAAAATTTTAGCCACAGCAATCAGGGACAAAAAAGAAATAAAAGGAATCCAAATCAGAAAACAAGAAGTAAAACAGTCACTGTTTGCAGATGACATTATACTATACATAGAGAATCCTAAAGATGCTACCAGAAAACTACTAGAGCTAATCAATGAATTTAGTAAGGTAGCAGAATACAAAATTAATGCACAGAAATCTCTTGCATTCCTGTACACTAATGATAAAAAATCTGAACAAGAAATTAAGGAAACACTCCCATTTACCACTGCAACAAAAATAATAAAATACCTAGGAATAAAGCTACTTAAGGAGACAAAAGACCTGTATGCAGAAAACTACAAGACACTGATGAAAGAAATTAAAGATGATATAAACAGATGGCGAGATATACCATGTTCTTGGATTAGAAGAATCAACACTGTGAAAATGACTATACCACCCAGCGCAATCTACAGATTCAATGCAATCCCTATCAAATTACCAGTGCCATTTTTTACAGAACTAGAACAAAAAATTTCACAATTTGTATGGAAACACAAAAGAGCCCAAACAGCCAAAGCAATCTTGAGAAAGAAAAACGGAGCTGGAGGAATCAGGCTACTGGACTTCAGACTATACTACAAAGCTACAGTAATCAAGACAGTATGGTACTGGCACAAAAACAGAAATATAGCTCAATGGAACAGGATAGAAAGCCCAGAGATAAACCCACCCACCTATGGTCAACTAATCTATGACAAAGGAGGCAGGGATATACAATGGAGAAAAGACAGCCTCTTCAATAAGTGGTGCTGGGAAAACTGGACAGCTACATGTAAAAGAATGAAATTAGAACACTCCCTAACACCATACACAAAAATAAACTCAAAATGGATTAGAGACCTAAATGTAAGACCAGACAGTATAAAACTCTTAGAGGAAAACATAGGCAGAACACTATGACATAAATCACAGCAAGATCCTTTTTGACCCACCTCCTAGAGAAATGGAAATAAAAACAAAAATAAACAAATGGGACCTAATGAAACTTAAAAGCTTTTGCACAGCAAAGGAAACCATAAACAAGATGAAAAGACAACCCTCAGAATGGGAGAAAATATTTGCA